>NW_022060005.1:5654835-5775254 GCF_007399415.2 Gopherus evgoodei | reverse complement strand
GNGGTGTGTGGAACCTGATTTTAAAAAGCCTGGTTAATGCACAGTCCCTGCATTGGTATAAGTACTTCAGTTAGGAGTATATATATATTTTTAATCAAAATAATTATAGTTTAACTGGATCACCCTCTAGAAGGCTCAGTTTTAGTGGTATAAATGTACCCTTTCCATACTGTATTCAGCTATCCTGGTATAAAGACTTGGGGCCAGATTTCCAAAGATCTCCAGGCACCTAAAGATGCACATATTTCCCAGTGGGATTTTCAGAAGTTTCCAAGCATGTTAGACACCTATGTTGCATTGGTTTCAAAGGGTGTTAGGCACCTAACTTGTTTAGGTGGTTTTGAAAATAGCACACAAAGTTTCCTAAGTGCTTGAGTCACTTTTAAAAAAATGAGACTTAGGCTTCTGAGTCATTTGGGCATTGTTGAAAATAGGTCCCTAGGTTATTAGCAATTTGTTGCTCTGGTGTCCAGCTGCATGTAGCCTGTAAAGGATTGATCTGCCAAAAGGGAATTCCCTACTGGTGCAATAAAGTCAGGAGAGTTAGAAACACCATTACCATCCTGCAAGTGCCAAAAATGCATACATAATAGTGCAGCTGAAATGATAATATTAAGCCATGAAAACAATCTTGATCTTGGACATGTCTGTGCACACCATCTTCACCATTGGTGGACAGTCACAGAAGAAATGGTGGATGCCGTTGGAGCTGCAGAAGGACTGGTTGAAGATCCTTCTGGTCCGAACCACTTCCACCAAGATGCTGATGCCCCATGAGGTGGCTGCTAGCTGCCTGCACACCCAACCACTCATGATGGCTGTGTAGTGCAATGAGGGGCATATGGCCACATAATGATCACACGCCATGGCTGCTAGGAGGCAGCATTCAAGTGAGGCCCAGGATGGTGAAAACATACATCCGGGCTGTGAAGCTTGCCATGGAAATTCTCTTATGCCCTATCAGGCAGTGATACAGAATTTGAGGACTAGCTCAGTGGTTTGAATATTAGCTTACTAAACCTGGAGTTTTTGAGTTCAATCCTTGAAGGGGCCATTAGGTGATTTAGTTAGGGACTCATCCTGCTTTGGGCAGAGGGTTGGACTAGATGACCTCCCGAGATTCTTCCCAAGCCTGATATTCTATTTCAGGGGTTGAGAACCTTTCAGAAGTGCTGTGCCAAGTCATCATTTATTCACTCTAATATCAGGTTTCGCGTGCCAGTAAAACATTTTAATGTTTTTCGAAGGTCTCTTTCTATAAGTCTATAATATATAACTAAACTATTATTGTATGTAAATAAATAAGGTTTTTTAAATGTTTAAGAAGCTTCATTTAAATTAAATTAAAATGCAGAGCCCCCCGGACTGGTGGCCAGGACCCAGGCAGTGTGAGTGCCACTGAAAATCAGCTTGCGGGCTGCCTTTAGCACACATGCCATAGGTTGCCTACCCTTGTTCTATTTCCAAGAAGGACAGGCTCACAAGGAGGAAATACATGGGGGTGTGAAGAGGTGGGTTGAGTTTTATCAGGAGGATAATGAACAAATTTCTCACCAGAATGATGAGGTGTAGGTAGTTAGAAACACCACAAATAGAAGAATATGCAGCTCAGCAAAGTACAAAAAGCCCACTAAGGACGGTCTGGTTCTGGCCAAGGTCTCTCTCAGAATGGGTCCCCTTTAGAGGTAACAAACAGACTCTGGAGCTGAACCTGAAGAACCCCAAATATGTGAATGTTAACTATACAATTAGTACTAGCTTCCCGTCTGTTGGAATTCTTCAAACAAAAAGCTGCTGCCATTATGTATATAAATATGCAACTGAGCCTCATTATCAGGAAATAATAACTTCGGTATTGATCTATTGAAATCAATAAAGCTATGCTAATGTACATATGCTGAGGATCTAGCCCATTGACAGCAATGATGTTACACTGATTTACACTAGCTGGGGATCTAATTCTTATGCCTCAGAGCACTTACCCTCCTCCCACCCATCTACATGAGAATTCAAAATGGGACCAGTCTTTTTGCCTTAGGGAGTATTTTTTCTACAACTATGTTTACTAAATAAAATTTCCAAAATGCAGGCAAAATTCTGATCTCATCCATGCCTTCATCATGACTAGAGTTAAACTCATGCAAGTATTCCCACTGAGGTCGTAACTCACATAAGTAAGGACTGTGTTTAAAGCCCTTGGAAGTATTAAAAGCATTATGGGTCAACTGCATCTCAGATATAAGAATACTGATATCAATGGAGGATTTTGGCCCTTGGTGTGCTAAATATATTATTCTTCCCTAAACATTAAAGAGGAATTTAAATCATTGCTGCCATTATCACAAGAGCATCCTAAATGCCTTGCTTTCTCTCATTATACAAAAGATGATGTAGGGTCAGTTCCTCAGCAGGTGTAAACCCTCATAGCTCCATTGATATCAGCAGAACCATGCTGATTTACACCAATGGAGGACCTTTGTCTCAGACCCTTGCTATAAGGAGCTTGCAATAAGAAAGATCTGACAATTTAAGAAAAGACTGTTTTCTGCAGACATTTACTTCAAGATTATTTATTGAGAAGGAATTTCATACTAATGGACATTACAGTGAAAAGGAAAAATTGAAATAAAAAAATATTGATAATTATCCTTAGCATCTTCAATGTCTGGGTCACAAAGCAATGCATCTAACTGTAGTGAGCAACTAAGGAAGAAAGTGGGGGTTGGAAGGTAAAGGGACTTGGCAAGGTCACAGTGAGTCAGCATCCCCAGAAATGGAACTGAGGTCTTCTGACATCTAAAAATATACCATTCCCGTGGATATTCAACACACATAGACACAGACACGGAAGGGTGCATCCCCTGCTACAAGGGGCAGCAGGGAAACACACACACACACACACATACACACACAGAGACCAGGGCTCTTTCTCTCCATCAGTGGGCAACAGGGTCTCTTTCACATACACAGAGCAGCGCTCATCCCTTCTAGAAGCAGACAACAGGACACACAGACACACACACACACAGTGGAAATCAAATAGAGAAAAGGAAATCAAACAATCTAAGAAAACAGTGATGGCCCACTGTGCAAAGTGTGTTATATAGAACAATTTAAGGCAAATGGGAAGATTTTGACCAAATAGGAAGACTTGGAAAAGTTGTTGTGAAGTCAAAAGTATAACTGGGTTCAAAATAGAATTAGATAAGTTCAAGGTCCATCCATGGCTATTAGTCAAGATGGTCAGGGACACAACCTCATGATCTGAGTGTCTCTAAGCCTCTGACTGCCAGAAGCTGAGACTGGACAACAGGAGATGGGACCACTCGGTAATTGCCCTGTTCTGTTCATTTCCTCTGAAGTACCTGGCATGTGTGGAAGGAAAGAGAGAAGTATTTATTCCATCCACTGGCTTTTCGGATGTAATCCCTGAAGGAACATTCTTATGATACTGCTGTGAGGACGAACAATATCGCCTTGAACTAGTTAAGCCAAAACAAAACAAAATTCACTCAGCCAACCATTTCATACAAAGTCTGATGATGATGTGTATTTTCTAGATGACAATTGCAATGGGGTTTTACTGTAACTGGGGGGAGGGATGCTGTCCATTAACTCTAATGGGAGTACTTTATTTTTTAGAAGGATTGAATCACCTTTCATTGCCTTCAGTCCCTTCCCCTTAATCCCATCCATGGTCATTTTCCAGGTTAGTTGTCCTGAGGGGTGGGAGTTCAAAGGGGTCTTTGGGAGTTAGGTATCAAATTCCCATTGAACTTCAATAGGAATTAGATGTCTAACTTCCTTAGGTTCTTTTGAAAAGTCCCACAAATGGAATCTGTGAATTTTTCCTAAAGAACTTAAGGAAGCCTATGTGATATCCCAGGTCTTGAACCCAGGCCTGGGAGTCCCCAGACAGCTCCCACATCCCAGCTACCACCCAAGGACTACTGAAACTTGGGCTAAGAAGCTACTAGGATATAACTCCAGCCTAGGTGTCTCCTGATCTACATAAGACATGGGTCTGCTGCAGCTCATGGTGCTCAAGCAGTAGCAGCTTTTGCTTTTTAGCTCTGAAGGCTGCTAGTTCAATCCCTGGTGTGTCACACAAATGGCATTTATCACCCAAGTGGGGATTTGAAGTGTTGTGGTCTTCAGGGGCTCAGTTCATCTTCCTTTGCTCAGAGGAGGTATATAAGCCCCTCATCAGTCTATATTCCCTGCCCCTTCTCTGCGTCCAGTCTGTAAAGGATGAAGAAAGTGTTATCTATTTAGGTTAGTATCTAGTGACTCTTTAGCTCAGGCTGTACCGACTCAGGTGTTCCTTGTGGAAGTCTCAGGTTCCATCTTTTCTGACAGCAAGATGGGGGTTGAGTGACCGGAGTGCAGCGAGCTAACAGGTAAGCCTGCACTCAGATCAGTTGGATGTTAATTAGTTCCCATTGAGAAAGCTGAGGGGAGTAATTAGACAATCACACTGGCCAGCTGGATGGGATAAGGAGTCAATTAGCCCATCAGTCCAAGTCTGATAAAAAGGCAGGAAGGAAGTCCAAAACAGGAAGAGAGAGCAGGCATCAGGGTTGGCTGAGCTCAGTTACATGGAGGCCTGAAGGGAGGGAGATCTCAGTTCCGTTCACATCCTGGGGAGAAAGCCAAAAAGTGCTGTAGGTGCTGTAGATAGATTGTTGCATTGGGGTGGTTGTGGAAATGGTGGAGGGAACTTAAAATAACAGGGTCTGGTGAAGGTGCAACCAGTTGACTGTTCAGTTTGTGCAGGGAAGAAGGCAGGAGAGAAGCCATGCCCTGTGACAGGCTGACACACATAGACTCACTAACAATACTGGTTTGCATGGTCCCATATTGTGAAATGCTCTTGTGACCTGATCCACTGGTGTCCCTGTTCTCAGCTGACCTGATATATAACATAGGTAGGAGACATTACAAATCTATGAGTGTCATGAGAAGAGAATACAACAGCCTTCAACTGTGTGGCATCCATCCACCTAACATCTGGGGGGAAGAGTAGACATAACACTATATAGAAAACCAACAGTGTCAAAGAAGTTCTCTCATCCCCAGAACACAAAGAGACACCAGCAAACACCACAATAAAGTGTACATGGTGAAACCAAGAGATGGGGAAGATTAAGTTGGGAGCAGACTGCCATAGAGAACAAAGTCAATGGGGCTACACTGATTTTCTCCCTCTGGGGATCTGAGCACTGATATCTATGTATAAAAAAAATAAAATAATGTCTTTCCTAGAGCTTTACTTAAGGCTGAAAAGTGTATGAGGTTAAATGTTTTAATTAATTATTGAGTGAAAATAAGTGTGAGACATGAGAAACTTTCAGGGACCTATGCCCAAAGGAACCCAGGAATTATCTCAGACATTATTTGATATAAATTGCACATCTTTCAATGAGATAAAGGGAGTTTCTTAATCTCTTAGCTAGGGTAGGCATATCTGGGTTTTGCAAACATTAGGTCTACCATCAGAGATGTCTCTTCAGTGATTCGCTCATCCAGGGTTATGCTCATTCAGTGTCCTTTCACAATGGACTTGTGAGACAGAGTGTGCTTTTACTTATATGAGTCCAAAAGCTACAGATCAGGGTGAAAACTTCACATCCGCACCAATCCTCACATAGAGTCCAGGTGACTTTGAGTTTTTTTAATCAGCTGAACTTTTTTCCTAGTTTAAAGACATTTTACTAATGAGCTATTGGAGTCTGGGACCAGGTGTGTGGGTTCCAATCTTGGCTTTTCCATTGGCCTGATGGATCACTTTTCCTTTCTGAACCTCACAGTCCCCATTTGTAAATTGGGGGATGGTGATCTTTACCCTGTTTCCTCAGACACCTGGATGTCCCCTGATGAAAAGTGATAGCTCAGAGATAGTGTTTATGAAGATCATCATCAATTTGCATGAAAGAATAAAGTCATTTAAAACTCTCATCTCCAATGACCCATGTAGATCTGTTTTTTGTTAATATTTCAGACTGTGATGACCCCTCTCCAAAAAGTGATGACCCCGCCATCCCATGCCACCCTTACTTCTGCGCTGCTGCTGGCAGCAGGGCTGCCTTCAGAGCTGGGCGCCAGGCCAGCAGCCGCCTCTCTCGTGACGTCTCTACAATAGGTTTGCGACCTCCTTTTGGGTTGGGACCCCTGTTTGAGAAACACTGGACTAGATGATTTAGTTGTCTATTCTGGCCTTAAACACTATAAAACTATGAAAGTATAAAATTTCTCATCAGTCCTCATTTATTTAAATGTCTTCATTAAATTAACTTCTCTGGGCCTTTGTTTCCTTCCCACCTTTGTCTGTCTCGTCTATTTCCACCATAAGTAGGCTTAGCACAATTTGATTTTTTAATAACTTTGGCTGATAATATTGATGCATATTTTAAAGCTTTTTTTCAGTTTTTATTGATTTTACATTGTCACAGTTGAGGGAAACTATATGGGGAGGTCAGACATTGGGGGGGTGTCAGACAATAATTATTTAGCAACAGTAGACGTTGAGATTCAAAAAGTTAAAACTTTATAACCATTAAAACACAAATTGTAAAGAAATCATGTCAAACTATACAAAGTAAATAGCCTTAAATTAAACTCTAATAAGTTCTCAAAGAGCATTTTTCTTATTTTGCCTATCTGCAAATGTTGATTATTATAGATGGAAATATTTTGTCTGTTTGTGTGTGTCCGGTGAAACTGATATTTATCGACATTACCAATAAAAATCTAATCCTTTTGAGCCTAATCATAACCTCTTTTGGGTATGGACTGTTGTTCACTATGTGTTTGTACAGCACCCAGCACAACGTGGCCTTAGTCTTGACTGGAGCATCTGGGTGCTATAATAATGCAAGATGATAATATAAACACGCCTATTAATTTTCAGTCCAATACCATAACGTTCAAATGAATTATATTCTAAACTTTTCTCTACTAAAACTTGAACCCTAGGTTTTATTCCTGGCTCTGCCACTGACAGGTTGTGTGACCTTGGGCAAGTAACTTCCCTCCTCTGTGCCTCAGTTTCCCTTCCCTTCCCTTTGTCTGCTTTCTCTATTTAATCTGTAAGCATTTTAGTGCAGGGACTGTCTCTAACTCTGTTCCACTGTGTCCAGATCTTAGTTATGGCCTCTGGGTACTATAATATTGAAAGTCACTCACTAGATGACTATCAAGAGCAGAAAATGGTCATAACAACTATAATAATTAGGTTCACAGTGGTAGCCGGGTTAGTCTGTATCAGCAAAAACAATGAGGAGTCCTTCTGGCACCTTAGAGACTTAACAAATTTATTTGGGCGTAAGCTTTCATGGGCTAGAACCCACTTTATCAGATGCATAGAGTGGAGCACAGGAGCAGGTATAAGTACAGAAAAAGATGGGAAATGCCTTACCAAGTATGAGGTCAGTCTAACGAGACAATTCAATTAGCAGCAGTATACCAAGGGAGGACAAATAATTTACGTAGTGGTAATGAGAGTGGCCCATTTCAAACAGCTGTCAAGGAAGTGTGAGTTAACAGGATTGGGTAAATTAGTATTGGGGAAATTAGATTTAGGTTTTGTAATGACTCAACCACTTCCAGTCTTTATTCAGGCCTAATCTCATAGTGTCTAGTTTGCAAATTAATTCCAGTTCTGCAATTTCAAATCAGTTGGAGTCTATTTTTGAAGGTTTTTTGGTTGAAGAATTGCGACTTTTAGATCTGTTATTGAGTGACCAGGGAGTTTGAAGTGTTCTCCTACTGGTTTTTGAACATTATTATTCCTGATGTCAGATTTGTGTCCATTTATTCTTTTGCATAGAGACTGCCCAGTTTGGCCCTGCTCCTGTATTTTCCACTCCATGCGTCTGATGAAGTGGGTTCTAGCCCACGAAAGCTTATGCCCAAATAAATTGTTAGTCTCTAAGGTGCCAGAAGGACTCCTCATTGTTTTAACAATAGTAATGTGATGTTCAATGTATTTTATTCATATTCATCGTCATTTCACAGATGATCTGCCTCTTTCTGAAATTATTTTTGTAAGATTTGCTCTAGTTCAATCACAACTATTGGATTTGAAGCAGGAATTAATTCACAGAAGTCCTACAGCCTGTTTTAAACAGGTGGGTATCTAGACTATCACAGTGGTCCCTTCTGGCCTTAAAACCTATCAATTATTGTCTCCTTCCATCCATTTCCTATAATGCTATTTCCTTCTCATTTCTGACCCTGTGCTGCTCTCTAACAATCATATAAAGCAAACAGAATCTCTTTGATATGAGCCATACTCTCAGTCTCTCCTTTTTACTTTTCTGTCACAATCCATTTCCAAATGCTTCCTGTTTATCGGTCAGAATGGCATATGGCCCATCTGTGACTGCTGTTAGCAAATTGTGCCAATGGCCGGAGATGAGACACTAGATGAAGATTGCTACAAAGAATTATTATAGCTGGGTGGGTCTCACTCACTTTCGCCTTTCTCTGCAGCATGGGGCACGGGTCACTTGCTGATTTGAATTAGAGTAAATGATGGATTCTCTGTAACTTGAAGTCTTTAAATCAAGAATTGAGGACTTCAGTAACTCAGCCAGAGGTTATGGGTCTATTACAGGAGGGGAAGGGGGAAATTCTGTGTCCTGTCATGCACAGGAGGTCAGACTAGATGATCATGATTGGCCCTAAAGTAGGAGTCTAAAATTGCTAAACCAAAACAGCTCGTTAGCCATGTTGGGGCACTAGAAATATGGATGGGATTGCAGCACCTCATGCACCCACAGAGATTTGCTTCTGTATTGTTAATTCATCAGCAAGTATCACACATAGGCCCCAGTCCTGGTAACACTGAGGCCAATAGGAGCTTGGTCTTTGATCTCAGTAGGGTTGGGGCTCATTGTTTCGAACTACAATATCTATGTAGGTAGCTAAATGCCTCCAAGCATGGTAGACTCGGAGCACTCCACAACCAATGATAAATGTAACCTCCCATCATTCATGTGGGGTAAGGAGATGGAATTATCCCCATGTTAAAGGAAGGGGAACTGAGGCAAAGAAGACTGGATCCTCAGATGCTGCAAATCCACCGAACTATGTGTACTAGATATTTACATAGGCCTTATCCTCGTGGTGTCTGCACATCTCACAGTCATGAACAGACTTTAATGTCATAATATCATAACACCCTTATGAGGGCGAGAAGTGCGATTATCTCTTTTTTACCAGTGGGGAAACTGAGGCACGGGCTGATTGATTTATGTCAATCACACAAGGAGTTTGAGTTCAATCGAGCTACAGCCCATTGACACCAGTGCGGATCTGGCCCCATTGACTCCAATGTAGCTATGGTCATTTTCTAAAAGCTGAAGGTCTGGTCCATGGTCTTTAAGACTGAGGTTTTCCTAGCCTGCTTGTGGGGTTTGGAGATACAAGTCCCATTATCTTTGGTTTATAAACTTCAACCTCGGTCACTGTCTCAGTGCCACATGTAGTGTCAGGGGCAAAGCCAAGAACTGAGATAAGGGTTCTGAGGGCCAGTCAAGTGCCTTTAACCCAAGATCAGCCTTAGTCTCTTTGCAGGAATCGCTGGGTGTCAGTGTTATGACCTGATGGTGGTAACCAGCCCTGTTCTCTCTCTCCCTGTGTGTGTGTTCCTGCTGCATGGAATGAGTTTTTCAGCGTGTAAGTGTGTCTGTCTGTTACTGATTTGTTGGGGGAAGTAGGTTTTGTGTGTGTGTGTGTGCATAGGGGATGGAAAGTGCAAACTGCTTTGTGATGCACTGAGACAGCTCAGCTCTGTCCCAGAACTGGCCTGGCAGGTTGGAATTAGTAGAAATACCAGAGATCTGAAGACAGCAGGCCTGGGCTAGCAAGGGTCAGGATTGCGGCATTCAAAGAGGGGTGTTTGGGTGGGTGTGAACTTGACTAGCAGAGGGTCAGGACTGAGAATCATTGTCAGAGGTGTGTGTTTGGGGTAGGACAGCAATGACAGAAGGGTTGTAGCTCGTTATTGTGATGTATTGGCCGAGCTGGGGAGCAGTTTTGGGACAGGAATAATAGGGGTAATGCAAGTCAGGACTGAGGCATGTCACCAAAGCTGTGAAAGGAGCCAATCCTGGGATAGCAAAGGGATTGTGGGTCAGGACTAATGGGCTTCAGCAGAGATGTGGGGGCAGGGGTGAGAGACCAAAGCTGGGACAGCAGGGACTGCAGATCAGAACTGAGGGGCAATGACAGAACAGTGCATGGACGGGGGGAGTTCAGGGTGCTGCAGATCAGGATTGAAGTGCATGAGTAGAGTTGTGTTGGGGGGAATCCAGGGCTGAGATAACAAGGGGCTGCAGGCTGGGACTGAGGTGCATCATCAGACCTGTGTGTGTGTAATGTGAGAACTCAGAGATGGAACAATGGAGGGGGCTGTGGGTTAGGATTCAGGGCATTGGCAGAGCTGGGGTTCATGGCCAGGACAGCAATGCCTGTCACAACCCAGGTACATTGCCTGAGCTCTGTCACCGAGGCCTAGAAACCTGGAATTGCCTTTTGCTCACCACACCTGGGCCAGGCTGTCTTCGCTAACCTAGTGGGAATCTGAGGTTTGTTTACATGTCAGTTTCATTGCAGTCATCCCTCCCTCTTACATTCCCTCACTACCTGAAGGCCTGATGGAATTTACAAAGGAAGGGATCACTGTTCCCAGGGGCTGGGAATGAACGGCTTGACTCCTTTCACTTTAACCATCGGGGGCTACTTGACATAGGAACAGACCCGCCCCTTCCTTTGTCTAACTTTAATCAATGCCTCTGACTTTCTTTTCTAATCAGCTACGACGGGACTTCCACTGAGACCTGCATTTCCCGGCAGCTTTTCCATTCTAATGGCCCTCGATGGGACCCATTAAAATAATGAGTAACTTGGTTTCTGCCACTAGCTCATAATTCCTTGAGAGGTTTGTTAAATCTCCAGCCAGTACCCAGCTCTCAGCTGGATTTAACATTCCTCAGAGTGCTTGATTAGACAAGTGAAGTTTTAATGACCTGTGTGTCCCCCTGTACATCTCTATAGAGTCACAGATGCTGCATGCCTAATTGAAGAGATTTCTTTTTAGTAGGTGTGTTGCTAATCGGGGTGGTTTTAACAAGCACACAACAAAGTAGTTTTTATTTTTTTTAATTATTTTTATCTGAGCAAAGCATCCGTGAAATTAACTTGTTCCAAATGAAATTGATCAGGGGTCCTGCAAATGGGGCATCTGTCAGAGATCTGTGAGCAGACCTATAAAAACAGCTGCATCGATCAGGTCAAGCACCTTATGCACCGTGGACAGACTGTTTATTGCCACTTCTCTGATCAGTCACCAGGGACCAACAGAGCACTTGTTAAAGTCTATCCCCTTGTTACTGCTGCCCTTAGTTAGTCACACTGCGAGGCTCGTCACCTCCAATTCCCACCTGCTTTGACTATGAAATTAGCGGCACAGAGTGAGAAGGAATGTTCCTTAGTTACCAAAAATCAGGCTACATCTTTCAATTTAATGTAATGCCTTTGACTGTGACATGTCCCCATTTAGCAGCCCCTGCCCATTGAAGTCCACTTTCCATGGGGATGGGTCCATTAGTGGTAGATTAGATAAGGGGAATGTAAACACCACTAGTCAGGTGGCTGGAGAGATGATTAGACAAATGAGCAGCGTGCAAGGCAGAGTCACGGAAGTGAAGACTGACAATTGGACAGACCAATGGGTAGATAATTGGATGGACAAAGAGCAGAAAGAGGAAAAAATGGACAGACATCTTTATGGACAGATAGGCAGCAAAAAAGACAATTAGATGAATGGACAGATGATTATACAGATGGACAGATGGCTGGATGGATAATTAGATAAAGAGATGATTAGGTAGATCAATGGGGATACATGTGCACATTTTCTGTCCCGCTGGCCTCACCCCCACCCTCCCCAGCTATGCGGTGTGCTGCTTAAGTGCCATGAGGTGATCATTTCTATGGGTCAGAACCCAAAAGTTTGTTCACACTCCATGCCTATTGTCCCTTAACGTGGCTTGTGAGCCTGCCATTAAGGAGGACAGTTGGTGTGGTCCAAAGCAGTGGTTCTCAAATTAGAGCCGCCACTAGTTCAGAGAAAGCCCTTGGTGGACTGGGCCTTCTTGTTTACCTGCAGCGTCTGCAGGTTCGGCCAATCACAGCTCCCGCTGGCCGCGGTTCATCGCTCCAGGCCAATGGGGGCTGCTGGAAGTAGTGGCCAGTATGTCCCTCGGACCGTGCCGCTTTCTGCAGCCCTCATTGGCCTGGAGCTGCAATCGGCCAAACCTGTGGACACAGCAGGTAAACATACCTGCCCAGCCTGCCAGGAGCTTTTCCTGAACAAGCGGCGGCCCTAGTTTGAGAACCACTGGTCCACAGGATTGTGGTTTTCATGTGACTGCTTGTCCAACTAATGACAAGCGAATGACCAGGGCTGTGAAATTCAGTTCTGGATTCTGAAACTCCCCACCTTTATTGGGGGTGTTTGAATCTAAGCTTCTTTTATCTCACTTCCTGAAGTCCAGGAAGCTTCATTCAGGCCCATCACTGCTATGAATTAAACTGAGACCACCAAGTGATTCACAGAGAGGCCTGGACCGAGCTCTAAGACAGTGGCAATGCACAGCTGCTGCCAGTGATGCAGATGACCCCCTGGATATATCAGGCAGAGGTGCATTTAGCATCAGTCAGTTGCAGTTACTGCACTGTGGAGCACAATTGTGCCTGGACATTAGAGGTACAGGGGAGAAATCAGGAGACATCGGAACATCAGATTAGATCATCACACTCATTTTCACCAGCTAACTTGAGTGTCCTCAGTGGAGCTACATTCATTGACATCAGCTGAGGATCTGGCGCCTGTTACACAGCAAATCACAATTCACATGCACAGAGCAGTCACACATGAATACTAACCAAGCATTCGTTTCCCAACACGCACACACTGAAACACATGCAGGCACATATGACTCCAAGCCCCCCGCCTGTGTGCTCAGCCCAGTATTTGGGCAGGTGACCTGAAGGAGAGGGAACATTTAAACATTAATGCATTTTTATTGATATTGTGATATTGATATTTAATAAATGCCATTCTTATTCTCTTGTAGAGTTTGGTTCATTTCCATCATGGCAGACGCAGAACAGGGAAATCAAACCTCCCTCACAGAGTTCATCCTCCTAGGATTTTGGACTGTCCCCAAACTGGAGATTCTTCTCTTTCCGGTGTTCTTTGTGATTTACATTGTGACCATGGCTGGGAACATCCTCATTGTTGTTCTAGTTGTGACTGATCAGCACCTTCACATCCCCATGTACTTCTTCCTGGGGAACTTGTCTTGCTTGGAGATCTGCTACACCTTAACCATCCTGTCCAGGATGCTGGTCAGTTTCCTGACTGGGGACAAGACCATTTCTGTTGGTGGCTACATCACACAATGTTACTTTGTTGACTTCTTTGCAGGAACCGAGTGTTATCTCCTAGCAGAGAAGTCTTATGACAGGTACCTAGCGATAGGCAAACCACTGCATTATGCAACCTTTATGAATGGCAGTTTCTGCCTCCAGCTAGCAGCTGGGTCTTGGATAAGTGCGTTGCTAGCTAGTTCCATAGTAACTGGTATGATGTTACAATTAACTTTCTGTAGCCCCAGTGAAATTGATCATTTCTTCTGTGAATCTATACAAATAATAAATCTCTACCGCAACAACATCTACCAGGTGGAGTTTTTACTTACCATTCTGTCTTCTTTATTCACCGTGTCCCCGTTTGCTTTAACTGAGACATCCTACCTGTGTATCATCTCCATCATCCTGCGAATCCCTTTCATCACCGGAAGGCAAAAGGCATTTTCCACCTGCTCCTCTCACCTCATTGTGGTGACAATTTTCTATGGGACCCTAATCATTGTGTATTTGCTACCAAAAACCAACACACTCAGAGACCTCAACAAAGTGTTCTCTCTCTTCTACGCAATTCTGACTCCTGTGGCCAATCCCTTCATATACAGGCTGAGAAACAAAGAGGTGAAAGAGGCTCTGAGAAAAAAAAATGCCAGTAAATGTGTAAATTAAGATCTCATGATTTTTAAGCCATTCTCCTCATTTTTTCATATCTGTCTCATTAAGTTTGCACATTTGGGGTTAAATTTACAGGCTTGTTTTTGGGTCAGTCTACCCTGCAATCATGGGGTGTGATTTCAGCTGGTGTAGACAGGACCAGCAGGTTTTATTCTAGCTACTAAGTACTGGAGCATTAAAGCTGCAGCAGCACATGCTTCAGCTGAGATTAGCCATGTAACGAAATTCACAGGATTCCGAGTGAGCTGCTACAGCCCAGGCTGAAGCACAAGCTGCTGCAGCTCCATTGCTCCGGTACCTGAGCTAGCTAGGTTAAAACTGACTTGGGTGTATCTGCAAGAGCTGCAGTAACATCATGCGATTGCAGTGCAGACATACCCCTGTCATAACATATTCCCAGATTTGGACCTTAGAGTCCAAAATATGGGTGTTAGCATGAAAACCTCCAAGCTTAGTTACCAGCTTGGACCTGGTAAAGCTGCCACCACCCAAAAAATTAGAGTGTTTTGGGGCACTCTGGTCCCCCCTAAAACCTTCCCTGGGGACCCCAAGACCCAAATTCCTTGAGTTTCACAACAAAGGGGAATAAACCATTTCCCTTCCCCCTCTTCCTTCCAGGTGTTCCCTCCCTGAGTTCCTGGAGAGATACACAGAAGCAAGCTCCGTGAATTTAAACAGAGGGATTCCACCCTCCCTATTTCCAGTCCTGGAAACACAAGTACCGAGAGAGAGAGCCAAGCTTCACCCCTCCACCCCCCTCCTTCACCCAGAGGGAATGCAAAGTCAGGCTAGTAAATCTAACACACACAGATTTCCCCCTGACTTCTTCCTCCCACCAACTCCCTGGTGAGCTACAGACTCAATTCCCTGGAGTTCCCCCCTAAAGGAAAACTCCAACAGGTCTTAAAAAGAAAGCTTTATGTAAAAAGAAAGAAAAATACATAAAAATGGTCTCTCTGTATTAAGGTGACAAATACAGGGTCAATTGCTTAAAAGAAATATGAATAAACAGCCTTATTCAAAAAGAATACAATTCAAAACACTCCAGCAACTACACACATGTAAATACAAAAAAAAAAAAAACAGTAAAAACCACTGTCTTATCTCTTTGTACTCACAACTTGGAAACAGAAGATTAGAAAGCAGGAGACAGAAAAATCCTTCCCATAGCCGAGAGGGACAGACACAAGACAAAGAACAAAGAACTCACACCCAAAACTTTCCTCCACCCAGATTTGAAAAAGTCTTGTTTCCTGATTGGTCCTCTGGTCAGGTGTTTCAGGTTACCCTTTTCCAGGTGAAAGAGATATTAACCCTTAGCTATCTGTTTATGACAACCCCTAACTGCAATGTTAGCTCAAGGCCCAACTTGAGTTTAATTTGAGCTGTGGCTTTTGTCTTTTTTATATATACACACAATTGTAAAACCTATCAATTTTTTTTTGTTTGTTTGTCTAAACTATACCATGGATTTCTTAACATTTTAAGGCAAAGCAGTTTTTGTTGGGTTGTCTTTTGTATTCTGGTCAATTTGTTTAGGCAAAACTCTGAAAAGCAAGCTAATACTATTTTTGAAAGAGCTCCATTAAACATTTCAAAAGCTATAACATGTCTGTTTATGTTTTATTCTATTATTGTACAACACTTCTTTACATGTGGGTTTTGTATAATATTGCTCTTCCCCGGGAACATATTTTTTTCACAGTTTCCATTCCCGTAAGCTATTTTTAGGGGGGGGGGTCATACTATGCAAGGCATTTCAACAAAAAAAATACTAAAATCTTTCTTTAAGCTGTACCCAAGAGATACGGGGGAGGGATAGCTCAGTTGTTTGAGCATTGGCCTGCTAAACACAGGGTTGTGAATTTAATCCTTGAGGAGGCCACTGAGAGATATGGGGCAAAAATCTGTTTGGGGATTGATCCTGCTTTGAGCAGAGGGTTGGACTAGATGACCTCCTGAGGTCCCTTCCAACACTGATATTCAGTGATAGTTAACTAGTTATGGAAGGTGAATACACTGCATCTTTTTAAAATGTAAAAACATGCATACGGCATACATTATTTGTAAAATTTGTGATAGTATAGCTTTTAATCACTGTATTTAATTGTAATCCTGTGATTAAGAAATCTTTCCCTGAAAAATATAACCATTTTTTTTAAAAGAGGGCAGGGGGTATGTTTCTTCAGATAGCAGGGGTGAGTGGGGGCTGTCTTTACCTTACTCTTTCGTACAGTTAGAAAAGCTTAATGACACAAGAGTTTCTCTTTGTTGCAAAATGTCACTTGCCTAGAGTCATGTTTAGATGCAATAGAAAAGCATGCGAACATAACTTTATTTCTAATTAAAACAATATTTTGTTGCAGAAGTTAACTGCTTCAAATAACAAGGGTGAGAGGGGGCAGCATTTTACTCCTTCATGCAATTGCTCAAACCACCTGGCTTCTGTATTTTTAAGCTTGTATTGTAAATGGTGGGAACATTACATTCACTCTAAAATCTTCAAACTTTACAAAGGACATCCTATAAAGCAATGTTACAAAGTTTAAATTAAAAGGCCTTATTGCAGCTAAAGGACTCCTTGCAGCTAAAGCTGGGTGCTAATTTCCAATAAATGGAAAGTCTGTAAAAATGCATTACTTTAAGTAGATGGAATGAGAGAAATTGATATAAAGATTAGCCATAACTTTCATGAGGGTCTTTCTTCCATTTTTAAAGACCAAGGGTAAAGTCATAATGTAAAAAAAGATTACATAACTTCTGGTACAAAACTGAAAACATAAGGATGTTTGCTAAATTTATATAAATATGGTAAATAAAGCTATCTACAGATATGTTCTTTTGATTGGAGTTTTAAAAGTGTGTTAAAATGTTACTTGATTTAACGGTGTTTTGATTTAAAAATAGAAGAAGAAAAAATGTCGTGGGTGGGGGAAAAGCCTTCTAATCTCTGGTATAAGTGTCAACTGTTTTACATAAGCTAGTTTTTCTTTTAAGTTAGCCTGTGTGTGTGTGCTATGTATAAAGTGTGTAAATTTAAAGGTTTTTTTTGCAGCAGTTTTTCTTTCAGGAAAGATTTAAAAAGCAAGCTAAAGGCTGGTATATTACTACAAAATCTTGTGTTATTTACAGTGTTTGACTTTTCATTGCTTTGTTTAAAGAGCTGCATTTTTTTAAACAGACCATTGGTCAAAAGCCACTCCCCTTGGGATGTTCTAATTGATTCAGGGAAATATATTCTATGGTGTTGTTACAGAACAGCTCCTGATTAGCTCAACTAAGAGGCATAGGTTGCCTCAGGCTGGCTGCCTGACCCTGGGTTTGCTGGCATTTGCCTAGAGGTAGCTACAGGGGTAAAACGCTTTTCTCTTTTCTCTGCCATGTGGTCAGTGACACAGGTTTAGATAGATTAGAATAGAGACAGAGATAAGTCAAATGTGCCCAAATGACTCGGACGCTTAAATCCCATTAATTTTCTATGGCACCTAGATTCATCGAATTTGAAGCCCAGAAAGGATCATTAGATCATCTATTCTGACCTTCTGTGTAACAGGGGCAGTTAAATTTCACCGAGTTGACCCTAAATTGAGTCTAATAACTTATGTTTGACTAAATCCTATCCTCCAGGAAGGTACCCAGTCTGAGTTGGTTCTGATGATTAATCACAATCACTGTTAAAAAGATATGACAAAATATTAATTTGAATTTGAGCTTCTTGTCCTTGGATCTCATTATTCCAAGGTTAGGCTCCTCAGCCACTGAAGCACTTTAGAAAAAAAGTCCCCACAACGAATAAAAATGTAATAAACCCAGGTTGCTTGTGAGCCACCTGTGGTCAAATATTTATTGAAATTCTGAATGAGTGCATTTGTGAACATTGTGTAGTTCTTCTTGGAAGAAATCACTATATGTGTCACTTACTCTAAAATATTCAGCCATCTCTATAGATGTTTGCCTTGTTTGACCTGAGTATGAAGTTTGTATCAGTTGTGTTAACCATTTTGTATTCTTACTTACAATGAACAATCAGATTACAGTGGAACATATTCAGGCTATTCTAGCACTGAGGCTAGAAAGTGAAAATGATGAGACATAATGGCTCATTTATTTAATATTCAGTGGGCGGATGGAAGCAAGGTTGTGAAGTGTTATCATCTCAAACAGAACTAGAAAAATGATTTGGAGATTAATAGGCAATAAGAACTTACCATTAGGAATAACAGATCAGATTCTAACTTCCAGTTAAGCTTGTGCAAACCTGGAGTAACATCATCAGCTTCAGTAAAGTTACTCCGTGTTTACCAATGGTGTAAATAAGATTGCAACATGGTCCAATATCTCTTGCTCTCATTGGGGCATAAATTTCCTTTCTTATTTTCTTCCCTTCGCACACTAGAAAAAAAGCCACAGAGGAATCTTGCAGACGCTTTTGTTTGCCAGTCCACAGAAATATTGTGATTCAGCACAGTGCAAGTAAACTCTTGTGAGAATTGACAAACCAACATGTATGTATATGTATCATACCAAAATTATTTATCAATCTACCTGTCTTGGGAATTTTTTCCGTACTCAGCAGTGGGGGCCAGATAAGTACATTAAATATTGCGACTCTGTGAGAGGGCCCTTACAGGCATCTCAATTTCAGCATCTGAAATCACCAGTCATGTTTGACAATCTTGGCCAAAACATACACAAAATACAGTGCAAGAGCCCCCTAACCACCACCACTATTAAATATTTAACAGATTCTGCAAGGACCTTGCTAGCAAAGTAATACCTTATTCCGCCAGTAGCTACACTGAAATAAACAGTGCAAAACACTGTTCACTGGGAGTTAGGGTATCGCAGTGTGGTCCATAAATAACACTCAGAAGATCTGAGCTTCAAACAGAAAAGTGGTCTAAAGCTTAACTAAAGAAAACCTGGTGGGAGATATTTTCAAAGCTGTAAATGGGGATTTAGTGCCCAAATCCCATTTACTTATCAGGGATTTGGGCACCTGCCTGCCACTTTATGCCTTTGGCATCCGTTCCCAACCATACTAAATAGTAACACTCCCATGGACTTCACTTGCACAGGATTGGAGCCCTGGATCTTTTCATCTTCAGAATGATCCATGCAGCTTAACTCATTGCTACTCACAAACTGCCTGGGTGGTAGGTGCTGTATAACCCAGCATTAGGAAGGTGGAAGAAGGATGAGATGAGAAAATGCAGCATTTTCTTCTTTATAACTTAATTTTGTTTGAATGAAAATGAGTAGAGGGGAAACAAGGATCCACTGATCTGTGTGATGGTATATGACAAGTTGGAATCTCTGACATGACCTCTTCATTCAGGATGTCAGGGAGTGGGACATGGATTCTGCCATCTGTCTTGCCGCTCTCTCTCTCCCTCTCATCCACCTCAGTTCTCTCATTAAAGAGACCTGTATTTGCCTATGAGGACACCCCAATTCTGCTCTCCCACTTGGTTCACTGTGTCTGAGATCCATTGCCAAAAGTGAACCTGATTTATGCCTTGCACGAGAACATGAGATCTCTTTGGCTAGGAAAAGTTAATTATACATATATATATATATTCTTAGAAATTAAAGAAAATCAAGTTAGTAGAGTTAAACTTTAGACCTCAGAGGGGAATAAAGGTAACAGAGGGTCAGGCTGATGAGAAAGGGGGAATAGGGGACAATTGGACAAGGGCCTTGAGCTCACAGGGCCTCCCGGAACATATGTAACTGGGGTGAAATGGGAGGAGCTGGGGATCCAGAAACAGGATGAGTGCTCGATTGGCCTGAGAGGGAAACTTCTAACCTCAGGAAATCTGCCTCTTAACCAGCTGCTCTGCTTATTGCAAAATAACAACTCCCAAGCTTAAACAGTAAATTGTAAGGCCCCGATCCATCATGCTTCCTGCTCTTCTGGATAGATTCGCAGGGCTCGATTCATGAAGAACTTAGACATTGGGTTGCTGAGTTTCGCAGTAATTTTAGGCACTTGGGAAAATCATTGCCCTTCACAAAGCCTGAGCTTGCCCCCCCAGCTGCCTACACAATGACGGGTGGGAGAGAGAGATACCTAAGAAGGGGATCCACAAAAGCCAGCATGGTAGGCGCAGAGCCTCCTAAACTAGCTAGTGGGAGATGCTAAGCCAAGAAGTGCTATGTCCAACCACTCCCAGGGAGTTCAGTGCCTAAAGCCTGATCTACACTAGGCGGGGGAGCAGAGGGAGAGATGGCATATATCTAAGTTATGCATCTTCAGCTACGTGAATAGTCTCATTGCTCTCATTTGTTGGCACTACAGAGCATTGCTTGAGTGCTGACCCAGCCCAGTGTTACTGGTAGCTTGTTACAGAGAGTGAACTTCAGGGATCTTGTCCCAAGGGGAACAAAACAGCATTTAAACCATTCTCAAGAAATCAGCTTTAATCTTAGAGGCAGCTCAGGAAAGGCTCTTTGTTCCACTACCACAGATAACCCTACACACCTTGAGTGGTTTCACTGCTCTGGATAAAGGGTCCAAGGATCACATCCATAGACCTATTGGATGTCTTGAGATGTTCTATTCTGGATGCAGATAGACTAGATAGTCTACCTACCTACTTATTGATTTGACTAAGAAAACAGAGAAAATCATGAGTCAGAGTGATCTCTCCATATCTATAATCTCTGTTTAAAAGGCAGATGAGATAATTCATATTTATATTCATTTTAATCTTTCAATTTAAATGGTCTAGATTCTGCTCCACTTATCTAGGGGTGGGTCTTTCTGCAGAGTCCCATTGACTTCTGCTCACACAGTTTGTTACAACACAGAGGTCGTGGCTGGCAACCTAGCTACAATATGAATCACCCAGCTCTCCCCCTTGCTTAAAGAGTGACCAGACAGCAAGTGTGAAAAATCAGGACAGGGGGTGGGGGGTAATAGGACCCAAAAATCGGGACTGTCTTTATAAAATCGTAACATCTGGTCACCCTACTTGCTTGCAACAGCCCTGAGACAAATGAGATCAGTTGGTGCATGTTAGCAATAGTGTGTGTTTGTTAGGGGGTGGTAAGATTGGGGGCCGGAGAATCTCTGGAGGTGGCCCTTAGCTTTGGAGTTCACTTTGCACAGAATCTGCCTGTGGCATTCAGGTTCTAGTGTAAGATTCCTTTGCTTGGGCATTAGTCTGATGAGCCAAAAATGGGGAAATGATTCAGTTGCTCTCTGGCAGACATTTGGTTTAACTATTGATTTGGTGTTGCACAGAACACTGGCTCCATTTCCATTTCCAATAAAAATCAATGTCAAAATAGCCACTCACTTCCAAGAGGGCAGGACAGATTTTCTTATGTATGAGCAACCGGATATTCAGACTTGCAGAACACTAAGTCAAAAGCCCCATTAGATCAGACTTTCAAAGGAACTTTACAGATTTTTAGACACAAAAGTCCCATTAATTTTCAATCAGAACCTTTTTCAAATTATGTCAGCATGCCTAGAGAGTTTTCTGGGCACATTCCTTTATTATGATCATTATTAATTTCTCTCAGTATCACATAGGGTGGATTTTAGAAAAAAAGAAAGAAATAGCTTTCACAACATACTAAATCTTTCAGCTTAAAAAGAAGAGAGCTGTTGTATAAAATGTATCCCCACGTGTCACCAATAAATCCTGGCTGAACAAACTCTGTAGGTTTAGGTAGTCAGGAGTCTTGTTAAACCCTCTACAGAATTCCTGCATTTCAGGTGCTCAAATTCATTCAGACTCCTTTGACTTTCCTTCACATTATCACAGTGCCTAAGAACGTTGTCTTCTGGAGGTCACTAGCCACGATGTCATGTTCTTGAGCTGCTTGTTCATGCCCTGCTGGGGTTGTCTATGTTCTAGTTTGCCATAACTGCTCCCCTTCGAGGCAGAGTTCTTCATACTTCCCCATCTTCTCTCCTTGGTTCTTTTTTATGTTTCTGTCTAATGGTGAGGCAACATCAATTAACATGGGCTTGTTTGCTGTCTTACCTACAACTATGTGTGGCCTCTTTGACCACACCATTTGGTCTGTGACAATTGCCAGATACCATAAATCTTACCCTCTTCATTCTCTAGAGCGCTTCCACTTTGGTGTTCATAATAGCACACTGTTTGTGGCAAGCATAAATTTGTACAGAGTCTCCAGTGCAGACACTTGGCAACCTCTCTCTGTCTGTTCATATATACTCTCTCAGATAGGCTCCAGAAGTTGCTCAACACATGCTCCACCACCTCTTCCTTTTTACAAAACATTCTGTGGCTTGCAGAATAGTTCTGTCAGTCCATTTTACTTCTTACATAATAAAGCCTTAACGACTTTCATTTCATAATGAGGCTCTGTCTCTCTATATGAGAGACCCTTCTGCAAGCCATTAATTTAATAATCTTCTGTCACTAATAGGTTGGATCTCTATTGACCACTGTCAATGGATTGATTTCATTGTAAATCTTTCAAGTCTTTTATTTATTTATTTATTTATTTATTTATTTATTTATTTATTTATTTATTTATTTTTCAGTAATTTGCTTTCTCCTTTCTTTCATGCTTTCATGGGTTTGGATGCAGCTCAGTCATGGCTTCTTATTGTAACCGGATGATCTTTACTCAGGTTGACTCCTCTTATTTTGATATTATAGTCTTCATTATCAATAGCTTCTTCCACAGATAGCAGAGTTTTCCTTCATCACATCGTGGGATGTATGTTCTATCAATGCTTGATTGCTATGCAATATGCAAGACATCACCAGCAGTTGTCTTCTCTGGATGTCAATTTTTTTCTTCTCATCTTGACTCCACTTGATCACTCCAGCACTATTCTGTACTACTGGCATCCCCCACATATTAATGGCTCAGATCAAACTCTTAGACTTGAGTTTTCTCCATAAGTAGTTCCTATACATCTGTAATATTCCTTCTTCACTTTTTTTTTTCAGTTTCTTATGTAGTAGCTCTGACAGTTTACCTCATTCCAGGATATCTGTAGGGGTCAGGCTGAGATTTCATGGATAGTTCCTTGCTTGTAACTTGTATGTCATCGGATTGTTCCAGTCTGGCCATCTTTACAGACGCTGACACACACTTAGCAAACACAACCTGTAGCTTTATATCTTCAACAAACTTTCCCACACATCATCAATCTCTGTAGCTCCTTTTTCTGACTTTTCCTGTAGTTTCAGCTTGCCCATGTCTAACAAATTAACTGGGGTTTTGACCTTTGCTGATATGACAATCACAATTTATCTCAACAAGCATCCATGTCAGCAGCAGCATCGCTACAACAAATGGCACTGGTGCTAAGGAATCCCCTTGAAATATTTCTCTTTTAATTTGGACCTCATCGAAGAATCTCTTCTAGGTAGAGTCAAGTGTTCCAGTTAAGCATAGATTGCTGTAGAAAGGAGATGATTTTTGGATGAACCTTGGACACTTTCCTTGTGTGGAGAGTCCCACATTCATGGATCACAAAAGATACAAAACAAAGAATGAGACCATCTAACTTTTTCTGTGATCCTCCTGGAAAGTCTGAATTGGTCTTTTGTCCCTTTCATATTTACAGGAGGCAGCACTGCATTGCAAGCTAGCTCTATCCAGATCTTCTTTGCCAGATTTGTTGATAGAAATTTCCATGTAGTTAGTCAACCAACCGTGTTTGGTCTATAATTCATAGATTACTGCGGCCGCTTCCTCCTCCTCCTTTTATTGTTTTGGTACCAGGAATGTTGTCTCTGTTACTACCCATCTTGGAAATCTGTTCTTCAGACATTTATTAAGTTGATCAAGCAAACAATCAATCTGTGTTGTAAGGCATTGCAGCCAGAATCCATGCATCCCATGGTCTGGGTGGCTTTCCATTTTTTATTCTTCTCAGTACTTCATCTTTTTCTTTCTTTGGTCTTTGTGTATTCCTCTGTGCTGTGGCTTTCTAATGTTTTCTCACTTTTTTAATCCAGTCTGCTGTCTGATTATATTGTACATCCTCAGACCAGATTTCCTTCCGGTAGTGCTGAAACTCTCCCACATCATTTATTGGCTCTCTAGTTTTCCTATTCTGCTTTTAACATTAATCAGATCAAAATCTCCTAGGGTCTGTGAAATGACTCTTCTCTTGATACTAAGAACTTTGTGGGAAATCTTTCGAGTCCATGACACTAAGTGATGAGCTTCTCCTTACATTGTTCCTTCATAACTCTCAAATCCTTTCATTCAACTGATATTTCATCTCCAGGCTGCGTGCTGCTCTTTAAATATAATATCATATAAATCAATACATCCTTCATATTTCCTGTACTTTCTTAGGGAGCTGCTACACTCATATTTGTCCTCAATTTCTCTTCCATTTGTGGTTTCTGTTAATCCTGTACTACTTGCTTCTACCAAAATGTTGGCAGGTAGGTCAACATGACTCATCTCCCTTTTCAGGCTTTCAGTCTCCATTTCTGTAAATATTCCTCTTTGCAGTTAAGCTCTGTTGTCCACTGAGTATATGTTCAGTCATTATTTTCTTGCTTTTTTCTTTCCTTCCAGTGTTGGAGCATTCATTTTTCTCCAGGCTCTCTTCTGGTTTTGCCAAAATCCAACCTTAGATCATGTCTTGGTATGCACTGAGTTGTTTTCACTCTTTTGTTGAAAACTATCTCTGGTTTCCTTGGAAAGTCTGGACAGCTGCATGATATCCACCTGAGGTTACCTTCTTCCACACAATACACCTTGTCAATGGAGGAGCCTGTCATACAGCTAAGCTTTTCGTAGGCCCTCTCTATGGCATTCAGAATAATTACCAAGTTGCCTGTATTCTCTCTATTTGGCTGAGTTGTCAGTCTATACAATATGCTGGGTCTTAAACCAGTATTTCTAAGTCTCTGGGGTTTGTATATTTATTTATTTATCATAGAAATCCTAGATATTATAATAGGGATGAATTCAATTATATAGTATAGATATTAAATACTCTTCAACAGTGGTTTTGAACCTGTGGTCTGGAGGTACGTAGACTATGTCTAAGATTTTCAAAGGGGTCAAAACCTCCATTCAAATTTTTCGGGGGTCCACAAATGAAAAAAGGCCAAAAACCACTGCTATACCAAAATTACAAAATGTAATAGACAAAGAGGTACTTATAGAATTGGCCAGATCCCCAGTGGGTGTGACTCAGCCATAGCTCCATTGGAGTAAAGGGGCAAGATCCCCAACTGGAGTAAAAACAGCTGTATCTGTGCTGACGTTAGAGGGACAGATGAAAGAGTTATTAGGCCAGAGAGAAACAGCAAGTGAACAAAGGACTTAATAGTCTGCTTGTTACGGCCCTCACCCTGGATGCAGGAGATCAAGTCCCCTTTCTTCAATGACTTTAATTATTTAACCACAGTGGGATAGATTCCACAAGAGACGCTAAGCGAGGCCCACATCAGGCTGTCCCTTAGTCATAGCTTGGCAGGGATTTTGTGAATACCTGTCGGGCCTGATTCTGCAGTTTAGGTGCTTAAAGTGGCAGTTACACAAGAGGACTTCGGCCCCTATATGGCTTATTTTTTCTCTGTACAACACACAAATTCCAACCAGTTCGCTGCTGTCTATTTCTCTAAATCTTAAAATCTATTTAAAGATATATATTGTACAGGATAGAATAGGGCTTTATTTGCATTCATCCAGCTGAACAGATAATGTCCGCATGCCATTGTTTTTCACTTATGTTGTTTTAAATTAAATTTATTTATTTATTGGTCTTACAGGTTACAGTTTTCCCAAATAAATATCAATGGAAAATCAAACCACAGTGACCAAATTTATTCTCCGGAAACTTTCCAGTGACCCACAGATGCAGATTTTTCTCTTCTCAATGTTTTTACTTATTTACCTAATCATTCTGGGTAGTAACATAGTGATCATGGTGGTGATAAGAGCTGATTCTCATCTTAACACCCCAATGTACTTCTTTCTCTTCCATTTATCCTTTCTTGATATCTGCTATTCCTCAGTCACGGTGCCTAATATGCTGATGAACTTCCTAGTAGAGCGCAAAACTATTTCTGTCAATGGCTGCATTGCCCAGATGTTTCTTTTTATCCTCTTGGTTGGTGCTGAAATTTTCATTCTCTCAGCCATGGCTTATGACCGCTATGCTGCTATCTGTGATCCATTACATTACGTGCAGACAATGAGCAAAGGGATCTGTGTTCAGCTGGTGAGTGGGGCATGGACCATGGGCTTCCTATATGCCCTTCTTAACACAGTTTTTGCCCTCAAGTTGCATTTCTGTGGGCCCAATCAAATCAACCATTTCAGCTGTGAGCTCCCTTCTCTGTTACAACTGTCCTGCACTGACACCCTCACCAATCAAGTGGTGCTTCTTACTTCTGTTGTGATATTTGGGTCAAGCTCCTTCCTCCTCACGCTGACCTCCTATATTTACATCATGTCCACCATCCTGAGGATATGCTCTGCCGAGGGCAGGCGTAAAGCCTTCTTCACCTGCAGCTCCCACGTTATTGTGGTTGGTTTATGGTACCTGACAGCCTTTTTCCAGTACACAAAACCCAGCTCAGTCTCCTCTGTGGTTCTGGATAAAATATTCTCCATCCAGTACAGCATCTTGATCCCCATGTTAAACCCCATCATCTACAGCCTGAAAAACAAGGAGGTGAAAATAGCACTAGGGAAACCGTTGAGGAAATTGAAGTTTCTCAAGTAGTGCTGATGATCTTAAATTAAGTATATATATTTTTTTTAATGTAAGAGCAGAGAACTGTGGCTAACTTGTGTTTGAGACATTCTCAAGTCAGGTAACTGATGGTCACATTGTGATAACCTCAGCTGCTTTAAATCAGTGTGGCTCCATTAAAGTCATTGGGACAAGTTGTACAAGAGTCACTGGAGCACAGGGGCCTGGGTCTCCTACACCCATAGTCAGTGCTCTGAGCATCAGGCTGAGTCATTCACACATTTCTCTCTCTCTCTCTCTCCTTTCCCCATATCTGTTTAATCTGGCCCACTGACTTCAGGGGAGCTATGGCCAATTTATACCAGCTGAGCATCTGGCCAATTTTATAAAAAATTCTTTATCTATTGATTTCTCAGGTGTTTGTTTTTGACTAATTTGTTGAAATGACTGATATTAAATAGCTATCTTATTGTACTTTACCCTACTAAAATCTCATGGTTTATTTTTCAATAATTAATTATAATAAATAGTGGAGCCAATAACTTTATTTCTCAATAGGGCTAGATCCACAAAAGAACTTAGGTTTGAACAGGAGACTAAGAGAGAGACCCTCATGAACATATCCCATATCCCCATGATTAGGGCACTCACATGGGTGAGGAGAGATCCCCTGTTTAAATCCTGTCTCTTTATCAGGCACTTGAAACCTGGCCCTCCCACATCCCAGGTGATTACCCTGACAATTGGGATAAAAGTTGAGTGGTCTCCTCCATCTAATTCCTTCTTCCTTTCCTCACCCCAGTTTTTTGTTAAAAAATGCCTTAAGTACAGTTAGAGGATTCCCACCTGGGAACCCTCCAAACAGAAGGAGGTGTCTTGCTCCAGGGAACACGGAGACTGAATTCTGACAGAGGTGAGGTTTAGAACACACCCTTCTCCTCATCCTCTCCAATTGGCTAGGGAATCGCCTGTCATGATGTTAGGACACAAGAACAAATGATAGACCATCCCAGGTCAGATGGTCCATCAGACCAATGGTCCATTTGCACAGTATCCTGTTTCTGACGAGGGCCAGTGCCAAATTCTTCAAAGAGAAAAATGAATAGACTGGGGCAATTATTGAGTGATCCATCCCCTGTTGTTCAATCCCAGCTTCTGACAGTCAGAGGTTTAGAGACATCCTGAGCAGGGGGTTGCCTCTCCGGCCATCTGGACTAAAAGCCATTGATGGACTTATCCTACACGAATTTATCTAATTCTTTTTTTAAAAAAAAAACTGTCTTCAGCAGAAGAAAAAGAAAACAAGTGAAGTTAAAATGAAAGCCTGATTTAATATTTTACATTTCAAATGATTTAACTATTTTACCGTCTTGTCTGTATCTTTAATAAAAGGTTATAAAATGGGATTTTTAATGGTATGTTTGCCAAGGTACTAAGAAGAATGACTTCTCTGCATACAAACTCTGAACCTTGTTTAAAACAGTTTAATGTGGGACATTGACTGAGTTATATGGACACTTTGGGCCTGTCTATGGATCCAAATTAATACACGGAAACTACTTTGGGATCTTTGTGGGTCACAGATGTTGCCGAAGAGAACTGCTCATTTCTGACACTCTGTGTGTGATGGGAACATAAGAACTGAGTCCAAGCTGAGGGCCATATCTAGCTCAGTATCCTGTTTCTTACAGTGATTAGAACCAGATGATCAGAAAGTTTCACAGTAGAGAGTTGTGGTATATTCAGCTCCTCACAGTAGAATTGTATATAAATAGACATTGGCTTAATGTCTGAAACATGTTTAATATCCCTTTAGAATATGTTTTCAGAGTTAATTATAATAGCCCAAAATATTTGTATCTAAACTTTTTCTGAATTTTGCTACATTAAGATAAAAAATGTAATGTGTAGCAAAAAAAGTTCCACTGTCTAATTTTGTCATCTTCATGCCATCAGTACATGCAAAGAACACCCTCCCAAGAGTCGCTCAGTCCTAACCATCACCCTCACCTTACGAAAATCATACAGAGAGAAAGAGAGGAGGTCTCCACTGAATGGGCTTCTTCGTTTCTCTGTTTTTGTGAATCTCGTCTGATCTAGAGCCATGATACTGTATGCACTTGAATGTTTAGACTAAATGGACATACTCCTACAGCATGTCTGCATTCAGACCTCCAACTGAGGCTTACAAAACTTCCACTTATAGAGCACCTGAAACTAATCTACATTCTGTATGATCCCTGTGAGGTTGCAGTTTATATGATTTTATAAAAATATGCTAATGGGTGAATATCAAGTAACTGGAATATGCTTCATGCAAAAGGTATTGTTACAAAGCCTATTGTCTACTGAGGGTATGGCTACACTTACCTTTGTGAAGCACTGGGAGTTACAGCTGTGTTGGTATAGCTGTGTAGGGCCAGCTCTTCAGTGTGGCCACACTGACAGCTACCAGTGCTGCAGTGTGGCCACTTTTGCAGCATTTGCAGCGCTGTTGGGAGTGGTGCATTGTGGGCAGCTATCCCACAGAGCACCTCATCCCATTTTGTTGCTGTGGGTTGTGGGAAGGGGACGGAAGGGTGCGGGTCTTTCCACTTCCTGTTCCAATGCCTCATGGTGCTTTGCTACACATTCCAAGCAGTTTGGCGCCACTGTGAGTCTGCAGCGCGATTTCTGTTACAAATGGAACCCGAGCTGCTGAGGACCTTGCTGATGAATGTTGCCAGCACATCACGCATGGCAGTGGAGCTATTCCTTCAGCTCCAAAGCGACAGTGAGGAGTCAGAAGATGATATTGATTCACCTGACGCGCAAGACACTAAATTGCTTGTGGCAGTAACTGACGTGCTCAGCACCGTGGAATGCCGCCTTTGGGCTCGGGAAATGAGAACTGAGTGGTGAGATCACATCATCCTGCAAGCCTGGGATGATGAGCAGTGGCTGCAGAACTTTCGGATGAGAAAAGCCACTTACATGGGACTGTGTGCTGAGCTCGCCCCTACCCTGCGGCGCAGGGACACGTGATTGAGAGCTGCCCTGCCAGTGGAGAAGCGGGTGGCTATTGCAATCTGGAAGCTGGCAACTCCAGACAGCTACTAATCGGTGGTGAACCAGTCTGGAGTGGGAAAGTCGACCGTTGGAATAGTGTTGATGCAAGTTTGCAAGGCCATGAATCGCACCTTGTTAAGAAGAACCGTGACTCTGGGGAACGTGCAGGACATTGTGGATGGCTTTGCACAAATGGGTTTCCCTAACTGTGGAGGGGCAATAGATGGGACGCATATTCCTATTCTGGCACCATCCCACCTGGCATCCGAGTACATTAATCGCAAGGGGTATTTCTCTGTGGTTCTCCACGCGCTTGTGGATCACCGTGGGCGTTTCACTGACATTTACTCAGGATGGCCTGGAAAGGTGCATGATTCACGCATCTTTCGGAACAGTGCCCTGTTCAGGAAGCTGATGGCCGGGACTTTTTTCCCAGACTGCAAGATCACAGTAGGGGACGTTGAAATGCCCATTGTGATCCTTGGAGACCCCGCTTACCCCTTAATGCCATGGGTCATGAAACCATATACAGGGAAGCTTGACAGGAGCAAGGACCGGTTCAACTACAGGCTGAGCTGGTGCAGAATGACTGTGGAGTGTGCTTTTGGTCATTTAAAAGCGCGCTGGAGGTGTCTCTATGGGAAGCTAGATTTGGGGGAAAGCAGCATCTCCGCTGTTATATCAGCTTGCTGTACCCTCCATAATATTTGTGAAGGGAAGGGTGAAAGATTCAGTGAGGAATGGACCTCCCTGGTTCGACGCCTAGAGACTGAATTTGCACAGCCAGAGAGCAGGGCTACTAGAGAGGCCCAGCAAAGGGCTTCAAGGATTAGGGATGCCTTAAGGGAGAAATTTGAGGCTGAAAGCCAACAGTAATGTTTGGTGCCTTTGCTGTGCCCGTTTTTCCCTTGGGGTACAGTATTTCTCACTTTCTGCAATAATAAAAAAATGTTTTATAAGCCAGGAAATCATTTATTCAAAATACAGTACATTAAAGGGCAGGGGGGTAGGGTGATGGACTGTACATTCAGAGGTTTGAATATGTCCTGCTTTGATTGCTGTTTAATGCCTGCTGCACTTCAGGATTAATATGCTGCATCGTGATGGGGGTTGAGTGCATAGGGTAAGGGTTGTAGTTCTCAGGGCTGGTAGGTGAACGTACAGGTGTTGGGGGCAGCTGATGGTGGTAAGAACCAGGCTGCTGGAGAAGGTGTTTTGTGCAAACACTGGGGAACAAGGGAGAGAGCTTTGGGAGGGGTAGGGGTTACCACGGTACTGATCTGCCTGCATGGCTACGAGAGACTGCATACAGTCAGTTTGGTGAGCCAGGAGGCTTATCAGCTGCTTTGTGCTTTTCTTGGTAGCCAATTCCTTTCGCCTGCTCTGTGTTTGCCTCCACTCATGCATTTTCTCTCTCCAGTCCTGCAGTATCTTACTGTCTCTGGCGTACTGATTCATAACTGCTTTGATCAAATCTTCTCTTGATTTTCTAGGATTTTTCCTCAAGTTCTGCAGTCTTCTCGCAGGCGGTGATAGGGCTGGATTATTCAAGGACACTTAAAAAAACATAAATAGAAACATTTAATACAGAGGCTACATTGTTTATTATCACAGTGAAGGAGTTTGTAGACTTTTTGTAGCATCATTCCCATATACCTAACATAGGACAGAGAGGCCACGGCAGCGAAGGCATGGCAAGCAATGGGGTGAGTGTTTCTGCCGCGACTTCATTTGGGAAGGGGAACTGCCTGAGGGCTGGGGTTTCTGTGCATAGGGGAAAGCAGAGGGCAGACAGTTGGGGACCTGCAATGGGGAAAGCAGAGGGCAGATAGTTGGGGACCTGCACTGAACAATCATCACTACATTTTCAACAGGATTTTCTACTGCCAGATATATCACTGCTGCTTGTTACCTGGGAAGAGAGGGAGGGTCTTCTGCAGCAATGTGGATTCCGCCCTGGCCCCTATGCATCTTGCCTGTGTGCAGCAATGGTCCCCCCACCCCTCGCGGCACAGTGACGCGGACGAGTTAGCCTGACTGGGACAAGGACCACGGTGGCTCTCCCTATAAACTTGCGCAAGCACATTGCCCACGCTCTGGCTGCAACTTTTGAAGAGATTACCGAGGCTGATTACAGAGACGTGATAGACCAAATCAATGGGCTATTCCACATTTAGGCATGCATGCAGGCAGCCATAACCCCCACCCTCCTCTCACAAAACATTTCCATCCTAAAAATAAAATCTTCTTACCGGGAACATGCTCATCTGCTTCTTCTTCACCAACAAGTTCCAGCTGCTGCGACTGGCTAGCCTCCTCCTGGCTTGAGAAGAGCTCCTGACTGCATGCCTCCTGAGACTCCAGGATGTCTCCCTCCACCCCAGTAGCCTCACTCTCGGCTTCCTCTACACCCTCCCCCACTTCTCCCTGCTCTGAACTCTCCATCATGCTCCTCGGATTGGCAGTGGGGTCACACTCAAGTATGGCATCCAGCTTCTTGTAAAAACGGCAGGTCGTGGGGGCAGCTCCGGAGCGGTGGTTTACCTCACGGGCTTTGCAATAGGCACTCCGCAGCTCCTTTACTTTTACCCTGCACTGCAACGCGTCCCGTTCATGGCCTCTTAGCAGCAAGAACTTTGATATCTGCCCATAGGTATCATAATTTCTAGGGCTGGAGCGCAGCTGTGATTGCACAGCTTCCTCACCCCAAACACTGATGAGGTCCTGCAGCTCGGAAGTGCTCCATGCTGGGTCTTGTTTGGGGTGTGGAGGCATGGTCACTGATTGATTGATTGATTGATTGCACTCCACACCTGACTGAGCAAACAGGAATGGGATTTTTAAAATTCCCGGGTCATTTAAAGGGCGGGTCACCTGAGCCCAGGGCAGTGGAGTGTGAAACGATGAGCAGAGTGGCTGAAAAGGTATGCTGGGATACCTCCTAATACCCTGGAGGCCAATAAAAGCGCTTTTGGTGTCCACACTCAATGACCAGCGCTGAATCACCAGCGCTGGAATCGCTACACCCCAGGCAGACCAGGTATACAGCCAGCGCTGCAACCAGGGAGTTGCAGTGCTGGCCGTGCTTTGCAAGTGTGGACACAGAGTGAGTTGCAGCGCTGTAACCCCATCACCAGCACTGCAACTCTCCAGTGTAGCCATGGCCTGAGTATGGTCATCCTATTTGTATAAAGGTATCTCTCTTGTATCTGAAACTAGAAATATGAAATATAACTCTGAGGGCCTATTGTAATTGTGCAAAGTGTGGACCATTAATGGTGGTTCGGAATCTTAATGGCTCCCATTAACCAGGACAATTGACTGTAGATGCCTCTATTTGTAGGCAAGTCTTCTTGAGAGCCAGGTTGGGAGGAATGAAGGCTTGGGGTTTTACAGTGACGTGATAATGGAACATGAGCTGGAATCCATCTTTAACCTGGTGTTTTTCCATTGTGAAGAGGGATAGGAACCCAGAGGGACAAAGGATTCCTGCCTTATGCAAAAGATAAGGAACAGGAAAAAATGGAGCCATTATGAAGAATCCCCCAGCTACCACGTTAGCTGGAACAAGAGCTGTACCAGGAGAAAGAATTGTGCCCAGGCCTGGAAGGTGTCCAGTCTAAGGAAAAAACTTACTGAAGCATTTGAGGGTGAGATTATCTGCATTCAGTTTGATTAGACATAGATTTGCGGGTTTTATTTTATTTTGCTTGGTGATTTTGTTTTGTCTGTTACTACTTGGAACCATTTAAATCCTACTGTCTGTATTTAATAAACTCACTTTTTACTTATTAATTAACTCAGAGAATGTGTTAATGCCTGGGTGGGCAAACAGCCATGCATATCTCTCTATCAGTGTTATAGAGGGTGAACAATGTAGGAGTTTACCTTGTATAAGCTTTATAGAGGGTAAAATGGATTTATTTGGGTTTAGACTCTATTGGGAGATGGGCATCTGAGTGTTAAAGGCAGGAACACTTCTGTAAGCTGCTTTCAGGTAGACCTGAAGCTTTGGGGCAAATAATTCAGACCCTGGGTCTGTGTTGGAGCAGACGGGCATGTCTGGGTGCTGGGGTCATAGGCTGGCGGGGAAGACAGAGGTAGAAGTAGTCTTGGCACATCAGGTGGCAGCTACCAGAGGGTTTCTGTCATCTAACCCATCATAGTCCCAAACCTGCAGACAGATTTACACTCATGCTTAGTCCGTAGTCACACTTAATTTCAGTAAAATTATTCATGTTTACAACATTCACAGGAGTAAAAGCTTTTGCTGGATTGGGTGTTATATGCCTATTTATATGAGCATTTGTATTTTCACTAAACTTACCAAATTGAAAAGTGAGATCTGCAAGATGTTAATTAGGCCTTCAATTTCAGAATTGAATTCTGGGCACTGAGGAACAGACAGGAGCAGATCTTGAATACAATGGAAATGAAAATGTAAAGATGGGTGCTTGGAGTTACATGGATTGACCATGTTTGGAAAGAATGAAGTAAGGGAAGTGTGAAGATGGTAAAAGTTATAGAAAAGCTGAGGGAGTCCAGGAATAGATGGTTTGGCCATGTGAAAAGAAAATCAGAAGACTATATAGGAAACAGGGAGTTCAACTTAGAAATGGAGGGTAAGGGAAGGGTTGGCAGACCCAGAACTTAGATGGATAGATGTCAAACGATTAGCTGCAGAGTTTCCAAAGAATAGCATTGAAGATAGACTGGAACGGAAAAGAAGGACACGAACAGTCAACCCCATATCGATTGGAGTAAGGCTGTAAAAAGATGGGAATTGAGTAAGCGCAGCAAGCGGTTCAGACACTATATTACAAGAGTGGCCTTGTGACAGATATGACAAGGTCCTGTAACATCATGGACAAACCTGACTGAATTATGTTTCATCTCTTTGGAGTTCATTGTATTAAAAATGCAGATGTTTGTGTACTATTGTAGGATTGTGTGGAGCTTATTTAAAAGGAAGCCAATTGCTGGGAGACATTGGGGACTTCAAAGGACTTTTGGGGATAATACAGGAGAAGTGAATTTTCAAGAAAATTTGTAGAGGTGAAGATTATGCAAATAACCCACCTAGAATCCATTCTTTTGAAGCTACACTTTGAGCAGATAGCCATTCTCTGGCTGATTACCTAGTCAAGGTCTCTTTAAAGAGCCAAACTGGAGAAATCAATGACTCAGAGTGAGGCGATTACCTTGGTCTGAGCTGAGATGTGATGAACTGGAAACCAGAGGAAAATCCTTTGGTACTTGTTGGAGAGCTCCTACAAGAGCCCTGTGCACATACTTAATCTCATACTTCACTAGAAGCTAAATTAGTTTGGCTTCACTCTTAAATTACAGGGACAGAATCTGTATGATTTGCATTCTCTTGGCCTGCTCAGATTCTCCTGTGTGTCTGTGTTTGGTTCCCCCAGTGTGACCCAGTCTGCTCAAACTGGTTCCAGTGCTCCCCAAGTACAGAAGGCTACAGCCTTTAACACATTGACTATTAATGTCTGTTAAGGCTGTATCTACACTATGAGCTAGAGGTGGGATTCCCAGTTCCTGGAGCTAGCATTTCAAAATTAGCAGTGTAGCAGTAGTATCATGGGCAGCAGTGAGTGGAGGCACAGACTAGTTTCACTGAATGAAAAGCTGCCTGAACCCAGTGTGTAGGTATTTGGCACGCCTAGCCCATGCCAACATATGCACATCCTATACTACAAAATCTACATTACTATATTGAGTCAGCTGCCTCAATGAGGCCTACCGTGAATATGTTTGCGTGAGCTGGAAATCACATCGCTAGCTGACTGTGTAGACAGACACGAAGTGTAAAGTGTTAGGCAAGTACTGGAAAGAATCTCTTCCCCTACATCCCAGACAGACCCCTTTGGGGTGAAACATCCTTTCCAATATATAGTACTAAAAGCATAACTGTAGCAGAGAGAGAGAAAATGTTACTGAAAAACTAGTCGAGTGACCAAAGGATGGTACCATTGTGTTTATAGAATTTACACCCGTGTTTGACTTACTGCATCAATCGGTGCTATGGATACGGCTTCACCAGTATGATACATAGAGGAACAGTACCATGGTACATTGATTTGTTTGAGGGTCAACAGTTGTATTGCAGACTGGCATTCTGTAGAATCAGACGTGCATCAGTTATGCTTTCAGGTATGCTTTAGAGTATTTAATGTTCTAATAGACTATTGGATGATGTGACGGGGTGCAACCTGAGACTGTGGAACTGCTGTGCCCCCTCAATTCACCAGCCTGGGGTGTGTCTCAAAATGCTCTGCTACTGACAAGCAGCAAACCACTCTCCAAGGGCAGTTATCACTCAGTCCAGCAGTATGTGAAGTTCCACACCCAGCTAGATTGCATGAATGCTCTCAGAGCCACTCATGAAATCTGAGAGAGAAAGGCACCAACCAGATCCTTCCAGCCTTGTACCTCAGGGATATACTGTCTTGCACTGCTCAAGATCACGTCTCAAACAATGAAAATGTATTAATAGATCTGACACTTCTTTAAGGGGAGTGGACATGGACAGCCTTTGCAACCTGAGTAGATTTACCAAACACTTCAGACAAACTCACTAGAAAGAATAAACATAAAAGTAAGTTTACTAACTGTAAAAGACAGATTTTAAGTGATTACAAGTAGTAAGCGTATAGATCAAGGTTAGTTTAAGAAATAAAATAAAATTGCAGTCTGCGTTCTAATAACTGAACAAGATTTGAATCAAGCAATGTCTCACCCTGATAGATAACACAAATAGTTCTTTAGTATGCAGGCTAGAAATCCTTTCAGCCAGGGACCCCCACCCCAGTTCAGAGTCTTTGTTTTCCAGATGTTCCTTCAGGTGTTGAGTTATGGTGGGAGAGAGAACAAGTCATGATGTTACTCTCTTTCTTTTATAGCTTCCTCCAGTGGGTGGATTTTTACAGTTTCAAACACAGCCCCCAGCCGTGTTTGTGAAAAAATACACTTTACAAGATGGAGTCAGGGTCACATGAGCGAGTCACATGCCCTTACATACTTTGATGACTCCACAATAGCAGTCATCACCCATACTTCAGCTAGAAATTTTACAGGAAGGCCACTCAGGTGGGGACAGATTTCTTCTATGGTCTATTGTGAGAGTTAAGTGTTCACTAATGGGCAATTAACTTGAATAGTTCCTTCACAATCTGTTGGCCAGACAAGATGTAAATACCTGGTGGGTGTCACTCCAGTAGCAAACATTTTAAATACTGGTATCTACTTAATATTCATAATTATAGATACAAAGATAATGCATGCCTACATAGAGGATGATCATACTTGATAGAATGTAACTTTTCCATTAATACCTTGTATGATCTACTTTGTACAAAATACATCATAAATGTATGGCAGTGTGACTATGGGGGGGCAGGGTCTTGCTTTAAGATACAGAGTGTCACAGAGTCATTGAGACCCAGGTAGGAGGTGTATTATTTAGAGATTCATCTTGAGTAGATCTTGAATATGAGGGTGGTATTGCCTTCCTTAGGGGGGACTACTGACCAACAGTTGAGAAAAATAACATAATATATGATGGTAAAACCAAAGCCATGAATGCTTCCTATAAAATGAAAATGAATGGCCTGGTGCTGTGCGTGTACATGTCAATGGCTTTAAATGGGTGAATAGTTTTATCTATCTGGGTAGCAGATTGACAGCAGGAGGTTCTATAGCTGAAGGAGTCACACGTATGATCAGTCTTGCATCAGTGTCATTTCAGCATCTTCAAATGCCTCAGTCTGGGTGTCAGAATGTCTATGTGACAGCTAAGAGATGAGTGTTCAATGCGGTAGCCATGGCAACTCTGTTATATGGAGCAGAAATATATCCATTAAGAATTCCAGAGGAGAAAACTAGACAGTTTTCATGTCAAAAATACAGTAGATTTTTAACATTTGTTGGTTTGTGGGACGGGATCCCTGGGCTGCAACCTGGGATTATGGGACCGATGTGCCCCCTGAATTCACTAGCCTGGGCTGTATCTCATAGTGCTCTCCTAGTGAAAGGCATCAAACCCTTCTAGGTGCTGTTATCACTCAGTCCAGCAGCATGTGGAGCTCTATGCCCAGCTAGATTGCATAAATGCTCCCTTAGTCACTTACAAAACACACAGAGAAAGACACTAGCCAAATCCCGCCCTGCTCCCAGCCTTGTACCTCAGGAATATACTGTCTTGCATTGGTCAAGATCCCTTCTTGAGAAATGCAAGTTTATTAATTAGTTTGCCACTTCTTCAGAGAAAAGTGGTCATGCACCAGCCTTTGTAACCTAAGCAGATTTGCCAAACACATCACACGAAGTCACTGGTAAGGATAAACATAAAAATAAATTTGACTACAAAATGTAGAATATAAGTGATAGACAAAAAGTCAGAGAAGTTACCAAAAGAAAGTAAAAGATAAGCACACTGTCTAAATTATCAGCCTTATTAGACTTAGGCAATATCTAGTTCAAGCAGTTTTTCTCATCCCACTGGATATTGCAGGTTGGTTATAGTCTTTGATACACGGGCCTTCCTTATTAGGCCTGGGACCAGTCTCCTCAGCTCCAGCATTCTCATTGCCTTCAGCACAGGTGCGAGGCAGAGGAAAAGGGGGCATCGTGCTTCGTCCTATGTTCTATTTTGTACTCTTAGTCCATGCACTTGGAAAAAAAAAAGTCCAGACATGGCTGGGGCATTGTTGAGTCCCAGGTGTGGTCTTGTGCAGATAAGTCATTGAATTGTACCTTCCTTGCTGGACAATAGTTGTTGATGGCCAATTTCACACATCCCTGGGCACTTGTTCACCTCCCTTGTTGTTGTCTCTGGGGAAACTAGCATCTGAGTGACTCCCAAATTTACAGCATATTTCAATGACAACTATAGAGCAAAATCTCATAACTTCATGTGCACTCAAGATATACTTCTTAAAGTAGAACAATGGGTGTCAGCAGTCATAACCTTTTCCATTATACCTTACAAGGCAAGTCTTATATGAAATATCACAACTAGATACAAATGATAAAGATGGGGATTACAGAGCGCTCCCTCAAAGTACAGAGTGTCACAATTTAATTTTGTCACAAACGAGGACATAGTTAGGTGATCCCAACTAGTTGCAGTCTTGTATCAGTTGAGAAGATGGCTGCAATGGTGAGGTCATGTCCAATGTGCAGAAGAAGGTACACTTCTTTACTGCAGGTTTATTAATCTGAGGTCAAAGGAAGAAGAGCATAAAGGTGACCGTGAATAAGATTGGAAGATGCAATTTTGAGGAATTTAAGAAACGTAAATCCTCCCATACTAACTCTTGTGGAAGAAAGAAAACTTGCAAGGGTGAATCTAAGATGGAAATCCATTCTACATGCCACTATGGTTGCATTCTATTGATGTATCTAGTATCTGCTGTTGCCGATGTGCTGCTGATTTCTACAATGTGAACAGTTTCATCAGGAGAGCCTGAGAAAGCCCTACCCTAAAATACCTTATAGCCCAGGGATTAGAGCACTTTCCTGAGAGATGGGAGCCCTAACCTCAAAGCTCTTCACCACAGCAGGCAGAGGTGAGAAGTGAACGAGTTTCCCCCACATCCAAGTACCCCAACCAATAGCTTAAAGGTATAGGGGATGCTTCCATATGCTGGATTGTCAAATTAGACTTTCTTCTTCTGTGCATGAAAATAAATGGTGAATAGGTGTCAAATTTACAAATAGCACAGGGTCAAGTAATACCGCTTATGGGGGTTTGTTTGTTTGTTTGTTTTTGTTCCCCCCCCCTTACTCTCATCTACTTTTTCCCCAACATATCATGCAGTCTATTTATTCCATTCACATTATGGCTAGCATCGTCAATGGAGCGTATGGGAGATTAAATGGTTTGCTGTTTGGGGGTCTAGCTCCTAGGACGCTTTTGAAATCCAAACCTGTCACTGAGATTGGATACCTAAATCCATTAGGGTCCTTTGGCAATCCCACCCTCAGTACTCTCTGCTGCTTAAGGACTGACCCAGCTCAGTTTTACAGGTAGCTTGTTTCAGAGAGGGATCTGCAGGGATCCCAAGGGAACAAGACAGCATTTAAACAACTCTTGAAAATCAGTTCTTAGTCTTGGAGTCAGATGAGGAAAGGCTCTTTACTCCAGACAGTTACATCTGACAAGGTAGGGTTATCCCTGGGAGTGGAGCAGAGAAGAGTAGATATCCTGACATTTTGTTTTGCAGAGTCAGATAGAGAGACTAGACAGACAAATCAGTAAGAAGGTAGGTAATCAGACTAAGACAACAGAAAGAGAAAACCACAGATAAGAAGGATCTCAGCATTTTTATGATCCACATTTAAAAGGCAGGTGAGTTGATAAATATTTTTATTCCTTTTTAATCTTATTTTATCCTTTCCTTTACACATGACCAGATTCTTCCCCCTCAGTCTTATCTAAGTTGATTCTCTCAACCCGGTCTCATTGATTTATGCCTGGATGCAGCAGTCTGCTCACAGAGGCAAGGTAGAAGAGGTAATATTTTTTATTGGACCAGCTTTGGTTGGTGAGAGAAACAAGTTTTTGAGCCAGACAGAGTTCTTCTCTCTCACCAACTGAAGTTGGTCCAATAAAAAGTATTATCTCACCCTTCCCTTGTCTCTCGAATATCCTGGGACAGAAACGGGTACAACTCCGCTGCATGCTCACACTGAATGAGTTGCAACGCAGAGGTTGTGGTTGAGACCCCAGCTACTACTGGAATCACTCATCTCTCTCTCTATTTCTGAAGACAGCACTGAGAAAAAGTTCATTTGGCGCATGTTAGCTGTAGTTTCTTTTTTTGGAGAGTTTGTGTGTGTTTTATGGGGAGGTTAGGGATGGGGCATTCTCTGGAGAAGACACTTAATTTTAATAAGAATGTAAGTATGGCCGTACTTGGTCAGACCAATGGTCTTTATATTCAGTACCCTGTCCTCCATCACTAGCCGGTGTCAGATGTTTTAGAAGCAGTGAACAGAATAGAGCAATTTGTTGAGTGATCCATCCTCTGTTGTCCAGTTCCAGCTTCTAGCTGCCAGAGGTTTATGGACTTCGCAAGAGTGGGGATGAGACCCTGACTATCTTGGCTAATAGCTATTGATGGACCTATCCTCCATGCAATTATGTATTTCTTTTTGTACCCAGTTATACTTTTGGCCTTCACAATGTCCCCTGGAAACAAGTTCTACAGCTTGACTGTGCATTGTGTGAAGAAATACTTCCTTTCTTTTGTATTAAACCTGCTGCCTATTAATTTCAGCAGATCACTCCTGGTTCATGTGTTTTGTGAAGATGTAAATAACAATATCTTATGCACTTTCTCCATACCATTCATATCCCCTCTTACTCCTCTCTTTTCCAAGCCAAACAGTCCAGTCTATTTAATCTCTTCTCATATGGAAGCTGTTCCATACCCATAATATTTTTTGTTTCCCTTCTGTGTACTTTTTCCATTTCAGATATATCATTTTTGAGGTGGAGTGACCAGAACTGCACGCAGTATTCATGGTGTAGGTGTACCATGAATTTATATGGTGGCATTATGATATTGTCTGTCTTCTCATCTGTCCCTTACCTAATGGTGCCTAACATTCCGTTAATTTTCTTGACTGCTGCTGCACATTGAGCAAATCTTCTCAGAGAACTATCCATGGTGACTCCAAGATCTTTCTTGAATGGTAACAGCTAATTTAGACCCCTTCATGTTGTGTGCATAGCTGGGATTATGTTTTCCAATGTGCTTTACTTTGCATTTATCAGCATTGAATTTCATCTGCCATTTTCTTCCTCAGTCAATCAGTTTTTTGAGATCCATTTTGTAACTCTTCTTAGTCTGCTTTGGATTTAATTATCTTGAATAATTTTGTATAGTGTGTACATTTTTCCACTTCACTGTTTACTCCTTTTCTTACATCATTTATTAATATGTTAAACAACATTGGCTCTAGTTCTGATCCTTGAGAGACCAGCTATTTACCTGTCTCCATTCAAAAATGTTTCTTTGCACAGAATCTGCCTGTGCTGAAAACTAAGTTCTGGTACAAGTTTCATCTCTTTGCTTAGATATTTGCCTCATGGGCTGATAATGGAGGAAAGGTTTAGTTTCTCTACAGGGTCATATGAGGACAAACATGATTGGATATTGGAGACAACATTGGCTTCGTTCCCATTTCTATTAACAATTGATGTCAAAATAGCCATTCATTTTCATGAGGGCAGGATAGACTCTTGTATATATGTGGAGCCTGACTTTCAGATGTGCAGAACAAAGAGCTAAAGTCCCATTCAGTCAGATTTTCAAAGGAGTTTAAATGACTTAATAACAGAAGTCCCACTAAATTTCTAATGGGCTCTTTTCAAAAATATGTCACTGTGACTAGAGAATGTTTTCCAGACACACTCATTTCTTTTTCTTGAAAAATCCTAGCAATATCAATCATATCTCATCATCAGACACTTGAAGTAGGGGTATCCCATATCTGAGATGAACACCATAACCACTGGGATAAAAGTTATGGTGGAGCTCCTCTTCCTAATTCCCTCTCCTTGCTGGAAAAAAACAAATGTATATAACTGGCCATGAACAAATGCAGGCTTGAAATTAGAAGAAGCTTTCTCACCAACAGAGGGGTGAGATTCTGGAACAACCTTCCAACAGGAGCTGTAGGGACACACAACTTAATTAGTTTTAAGAGAGAGCTGGATAAGTTTATGAGTGAAACTGTATGATTGCATTTGCTGAGAAGTTGGGGGGCATGGCTTAGCAGCCCTGGGCTTCACTTTTGGTTTATGTCTTAGGTTCCTAAAGCTTATGCTTCAGGGTTTACATCCTCTGGGAATGTATTTTGGGAGGGTTTTTGATTTGGGGGATTTTTTTGGTCTCCTTCGTCTGAAGCATCAGGGATGGCCACAGTTGGAGATGGGATCTTGGAAGGGGTGGACCTGGCCTCTGAGGTGGGACCAAGCATTTTCTCTCTCAGATGTTTATCAAGATCGTTCTTGCTCACATAATCAGAGACTAATTGATACTTGACTCTCTCCTAGCATATTTCATTTCAGTTATGACTGTTTTTTTAATCTATTTTATTTACTTTCATATGGTTTTTTAAATTTTTAATTTTTTAAAGTTTTAATTTTTGAATTTTTTTCTTTTTATTATACTTATATTTTTATTTTATTCTTTTTTATATTTTAATTATATGTTTATAGTTTTATTTTTATAGTGTATATTGTAATCTTTTATAGTGTTTTATTTCTTTTTAATTTATTTTATAATTTTGATGTATTTGTAAAAGTAAATGTCACTGAAAATGTCACATCCCAGTAGAAAGTTTTGATTTTGATAAATCAACATTTCCATCAGAAAATTTTCAATCAGTATCCAACTGAGTGCTCTAGCCAAGGTGTGGGCTTCAGCTAGAATCCCAGTTTATGTATTGCAGTATTATCTCTTATCCAGATTATCCCCAGTAATAGGTTTTAATTATCCAAACTGAGTGCTTAGCCATATAAAGAGACTGGGAATTTCCTCTATAAATGGCTCTATGGCCATCTCTCTGGCTCATGACTGCAATGATGATGGGGAGGTGAGATGCTTCCAGTTGCCTGATTTCCACTAAAATCAGGCCAACAGAATACCCTGTGTGATGCTCTAGGCAGAGGAAAACTCTTTGAGATGCCCTCATCCAAACCCCCAACTTCAGGTCCCTAAATCCCTCACACTCTAGACCGTAACCCCAGAAGTCACTGCCTCATTCCTGTATTCAGAGCCTATGTAATCAATACCGAGAAGATCATTCAATTTTCAGAATGTTACTAAGCAGTCTGAATCAACAATATCCCTTGTTGGAGAAATTCAAAAGTTAATATGCGATGATCACAAAGCAGCCTAAAAACTGATCCAAATGGTACAACACAAATGAAATCAAAGGATAACCAGCTGAAAAGGTTTAGGAGGTGAGGGTTTGGACTGGCACAACCTCACTCATGGTGAGTTGGTTTCAGTTTGGGACAATGGAAGCTTCTGAAGTCCAAACCAAGCCAATTCACAGTAAGCAAAATTGTGAGGTGTTTTACCAGCCCAAAGGAGGCTGTGAGAATTCAGGGAATCCAATGCCTACAACTTCATTTGCCAGACTCCTCCTGGCAGTGATGTAACGAGGGCAAGGTGAGTGAGGCACTTGCCTTGGGCGCGGAAGGTGAGAAGTTTTCTCCTTTGGCAGCAATTCGGAAGCAAGTCCTTCCGTCCGAGAGGGATTGAGGGATCCACAGCCCTATTGTCACTGGTTGTAGGCAAGGGAGAGGGGCGGCACATTCGGCTCTTTGGCAGAAATTCGGCAACAAGTGCCCTAGTCCCTCTTGGAGGGAAGGACCTGCCACCGAATTGCTGCCAAAGAATGGCACAATTCCTCCGAGAGGAACCTGCAGCCGAAGAGCCAAAAATACTGCCCCTGCCCCTTGCTTTGTGATAAAAAATCCCTAGATACAGCTCTGTCTCCTGCTGATTTGGTTTTCCCACTTCACACCACTAGTATCAGCTTTTGGGAGCAGAATGAAGGGAGCAAAGCTTATTCTGTTACAAATCAGAAAAAATAGGGTTTTCACACAAATGTGAGCTTGCCTTAGCAACGAGTTTGTCTCAGTTTTTCTCATTCACTTTCAGATGTCATAAGACTCCACCATATGACTCCAAGCCCCCAGCCTATGTGCTCAGCCCAGTATTTCTGTGGGTGACCTGAAGGAGAGGGAGTATTTGAACATTAATGCATTTAAATTAATAATGTGATACTGACATTTAATAAATGCCATTCTTGTTCTCTTGCAGAGGATGGTTCATTTCCGCCATGGCAGATGCAGAACAGGGAACTCAAACCTCCCTCACAGAATTCATCCTCCTGGGATTTGGGTCTGTCCCTGAACTGCAGATCCTTCTCTTTCTGCTGTTCCTTGTGATTTACATTGTGACTATGTCTGGAAACATCCTCATTGTTGTTCTAGTTGTGACTGATCAGCACCTTCACACCCCCATGTACTACTTCCTGGGGAACTTGTCTTGCTTGGAGACCTGTTACACCTTGACCATCCTGCCCAGGATGCTGGTCAGTTTCCTGACTGGGGACAAGACCATTTCTGTTGGTGGCTGCATCACACAATGTTACTTTGCTGGCTTCCTTGCAGGCACCGAGTGTTATCTTCTGGCAGTGATGTCTTATGATCGATACCTAGCGATATGCAAACCACTGCATTATGCAACCCTTATGAATGGCAGTTTCTGCCTCCAGCTAGCAGCTGGGTCTTGGATAAGTGCATTGCTAGCTAATTGCATAGTAACTGGTATGATGTTACAATTAACTTTCTGTGGCCCAAATGAAATTGATCATTTTTCTGTGAATTTACACAAATAATAAATCTCTACTGCAACGACATCTACCAGATGGAGCTTTTAATTACCTTTCTGTGTGCTTTATTCACCTTGCCCCCATTTGCTTTAACTGGGACATCCTACCTGTGTATTATCTCCACCATCTTGAGAAATCCTTCCACCACCGGGAGGCAAAAGACATTTTCAACCTGCTCCTCTCACCTCATTGTGGTGACAATTTTCTATGGGACCCTGATCATTGTTTATCTGCTACCAAAAACCAACACACTTAGAGACCTCAACAAAGTGTTCTCTGTTTTCTACACAATTCTGACTCCTATGGCCAATCCCTTCACATACAGCCTGAGAAACAAACAGGTGAAAGAGGCTCTGAGGAAAAAAAAGCCAATAAATATGCAAATTAATATCTCATGATTTTTAAGCCATTCTCATCATTTTTCCACACCTGTCTCATTAAGTTTGCACATGTGTGGATGAATTTACGGGCATGTTTTTGAGTCAGTCTACCCTGCAATCATGAGGTGTGATTTCAGCTGGTGTAGACAGTTCCCAGTGAGCTTTACTGTAGCTACCAAGTACTGGAGCATTAAAGCTGCGGCAGCACATGCTTCAGCTGAGACTAGCCATGCAAGTAAGTTCACAGGATTCAAAGTGGGCTGCTACAGCCCAGGCTCAAGCACAGGCTGCTGCAGCTCCATTGCTCCGGTACCTGAGTGAGCTAGATTAAAGGTGACTCAGGTGTGTCTATGCGAGCTGCAGTAACATCACGCGATTGCAGTGCAGACATACCCCTAACTGCAACACTAGCTCGAGGCCCAACTTGAGTTTAACTCGAGCTGTGATTTTTGTCTTTTATATTGATATACATATACACACAATAATAAAACAATCAATTATGTGTTTTGGGTTTTTTTATGGCACCCTGGATTTCTTAACAATTTAAGGCAGAGCAGTTTTTGTTGTGTTGTCTTTTGTATTCTGGTCAATTTGTTTAGGCAAAACTCTTAAAAACAAGCTAATACTATTTTTGAAAGAGCTCCATTAAACATTTAGAGAGCTATAACATTTCTTTTTATGTTTTATTTTATTATTGTACAAACTTTCTTTACATGTGGGTTTTGTACAATATTGCTATTCCCTGGAAGCTTATGTCTTCACAATTTACATTCATGTAAGCTAGAGATGACATTATAATGACTATCTCCTCACTTCAGTTTTCAGTGGCAATCGTTCCAAGGTGAAAAATCCAGATACAGGGTCTGGGGACATTCAAATGGAAGAAAATGTTTTGAGACCCTCCAGCAAGCTGACAATTGGGTCTAACTCACTAGGGCTCTCCGGCTGCTGCGTGCACCCCCTTGAAAGACATGGTTAAGCCAACCTAAGCCCCCATGTAGTGTGATAGACCCAGGCCAGTTGGGAACAGCAGAGTAGTAGAAGAGAGATATACAGACCACTGAATAAGAATTTTTCTGTTCTCTGAGTGCCCGGAGCAGGGGCTGCTCCAGGCCAGTGAGAACACCTGACTCCAATTAACCTGCTAAGAGTCAGGTGAGGCTGTTAAGCACCTGATTCTAATTAAGGCCCCTCTGATTCTTTAAAAGGGCTCTGTAAGGAGGCACCCTGGCTCCCCGCCGCACCTGAGGGGGACGAGCCAGAGCAGGCGCCTCAGTGGGCGGAGTCAGCATGACCTGTCCCAGCCCCCCGGAAGTCAAGGGGCGGGACAGGAAGTATAAAAGCCCGGCCCCAGCGCTCAGTTGATCGCTGGCTGCCGGAAAGGACAGACGCTGGTGCCTGGGCTCCTGCCTGGCCGGACATACCACGCGCCCACTACCCAGAGGAGCTCTGGCCTGACCTGCCTCGCGCCCATTACCCGGAGGAGTGCTGCCCAGACCTGCCTCGCGCCCATTACCCAGAGGAGCGCTACCCGGACCTGCCTCATACCCACTACCCAGAGGAACGCTGGCTGGACCTGCCCCGCACCCCCTACCCAGAGGAGCGCTGCCCGGACCTGCCTCGCGCCCACTACCCGGAGGAATGTCGGCCTAAACTGCCGTGTGCCCGATACCCCGAGGAGTGGCCTGAGCTTCCCCACGACCAGTACTCGGAGGAACCTATGATCTGGGACCCATCAGACGACGCCGGCAAGAACCAGGTACCCAGAGAGGGGGAGGTTGGAAGTAGCCCGGGGATAGCCGACCCTGGTTTGGCTCCGGAAGAGCCCGAACCCATGTCAGTGTGTTGCGGCCAGGATCCCCACTGACCACAGCGGGTCTTGACCGCTGCTAGGGCCCCGGGCTGGAACACAGTGGAGTGGGAGGGCCTGCGTTCCCCCTGCCACCCGTAACCGGGTGGCAGACTCCCCCTCTTCCCGCCTATTGCCACTGCTCTGCCCTGATCCAGAGGGCCAGAGCGAATCAGAGTTGTGTTTGGTGCCCCGACTGAACCCAGGGTTGTCCCCGTTGACTTTGCTACTGCTCTGCCCTGACCCAAAGGGCCAGAGCTAATTAGACTTGTGTTTGGTGCCCCGCCCGAACCAAGGGCTGAGCCCCGTTGACTTTGCTACTGCTCTGCCCTGACCTAAAGGGCCAGAGCTAATTAGACTTGTGTTTGGTGCCCTGCCCAGACCAAGGGCTGGGCCCCGTTGACTTTGCTACTGCTCTGCCCTGACCCAAAGGGCCAGAGCTAATTAGACTTGTGTTTGGTGCCCCGCCCGAGCCAAGGGCCCGGGCTGATACCGTGTTTGCTCAGCCCCTGCTAGGGGCCTGAGCCAGAACCATTACTGCCCGGCCTGTCCAAGGGCCTGGGCTGATACTGTGTTTGCTCAGCCCCGCTGGAGGCCTGAGCCTGAACTATTGCTGTCCGCCCTGTCCAAGGGCCGGGGCTTATTGACTTTGAGAGCCCCGACTCAGGCTAGAGGGCCGGGGCTCTACCCTGTTTACAGACCCTGTACCCCGCTCAGCACCTGCCGAGGGCTAAGCCTACCTGGACTGCGGCGCGCAAGGAGGCGCCCTGGCTCCCCGCCGCGCCTGAGGGGGACGAGCCCCTACACAACCGGCTTACACGTGGAAGGACCACTGGGAGTTACACAGCGCCAGGATGTGGGCGCGGACCCTTAACGCCGGTGAACGGGGGGCCGCGGGAGAGGGAGCCCCCTCCCCCGAGATGGACCTGTCCCACTTCGCCGCCCTTCTGACCGAGAACCAGGATCGGCAGCAGGCGGCGCAGGCATGCCGGCAAGAGGAGCAGCAGCAGCTGCTCGTCGAGCAGCTGGGGACTCAACAACGCCAGCTGATCCAGGATCTGGTTCAGCAACAGCAGGAGTTCCAGCTGAAATGTCTCCAGCGCCTGGCAGCGGAGTGGGGGCCCCGAGAGGGGGTCCAGTCGGGGGGCACCGACGGCGGCCGGGGCCCCGCCCACCGATCCGACTGACCAAGAAGGGCCCGGGGGATGACCTGGAGGCCTTCCTGGTCACCTTTGAGCGGGTGGCCACCGTCACGGGGTGGAACCCTGACCACTGGGCCTCCATCCTGGCGCCGTACCTGACAGGAGTGGCTCAGGCAGTCTACCGAGGCCTGTCTGCCGAGGCCGCCCAGGACTATGGGCAGGTGAAATTAGCCATCCTGGACGCCCTCGATGTGAGCCCGGAGACGTTTAGACAGCGGTTCAGGGGCCTGACGTATCCCACGGGGGCCTGGCCTCGTATGGTGGCCCAAGAATTGCGGGAGACCTGCCGGCGGTGGTTGCAACCCGACCTTCGAACGTCGGAAGAGCTAGCCGAGCAGGTGATCCTCGAGCAGTTCACTCACATCCTGCCACCACGAAGAAGGGCCTGGGTCCTCTGTCATCGACCTGCAACACTGGCCACCGCTGTTACCCTGATGGAGGACTTCCTGGCAGCAGAAGCCCCGATGGGCCCGACAGGCCGACCAACTCCACAAGGACCAGAACGTCCCGACCCCGGGAAGCAGGTGACACCCACTCGGGCTGCAGCCCCACCAGCACGGCCGGCCCAAACCCCAACGCCCGCTCCCCAGAAGGTGCCCGGGAACCCCGCCAGGAACTCCCCGAGGACCCGACCCCGAGTCGGACGACCTGACTTAGGGCCTTGTTTCTCCTGCGGCAAGTCGGGACATCTCCAGAGGGATTGCCCCCAAATGGAGTGTACCTATGGCCAAGTCTGCTCCGGGGAGGCTTGGGCCCGGCGCCGACAGCCCGCCAAGATTATGGTGCCTGTGATCGTGGAGGGATATCCAACCGTGGCCCTCCTCGACTCCGGTTGCGGACAAACTTTAATCCGCAACCACTTAGGTCCCCCACCGGATGCACGCCTGGGGGAGATTCGTTTACAATGCATCCACAGCGACGTACGGCCGTACCCCAGCGCCTGGGCGCAATTGACAATTGACAGGGAGACCCGACGGATGGTGGTAGGTCTAGCACCGAACCTGGCCTATCCAGTCATCCTGGGTCGCAACTGGCCCGGGTTTCCGGCCGTCCTACACCGATGTACAGGGGGCAGCCGGGGTCCCGTACCAATCTTAGAAGGAGAAGCCTCAGGAGGGAAGGACGATGAGCAGAGGCCCCTAGAAATGGAGAAGGAGGAGCTCGACCCCCCAGAGGACCCCTCCGCCGAGGGTGGGGACGATGCTCCCCCGGGCGAGGCCAGGGATCCCTCGGCCCCCACGGACTTCTGCCGGGACCAAAGAGCGGACCCCACCCTCAGCGAGGCATATGAACAGCTCGCTGCTGTGGATGGCACTATCCTCGATCCTGGGCGAGCTGCCCGGTGGCCACACTTCGAGTTGCGCCAGAACCGCCTGTATCGGGTCGAGAGGGACCCACACACCAAGGAGCCCCGATCACAACTCCTCGTACCCCGCTGTCATCGGCGGGCAGTCATGAAACTGGCCCATGATGTCTCAGCTGCCGGACATCTGGGTACTGAAAAGACCCTGGCCCGAATATTGGGGCGCTTCTATTGGCCAGGAATAAACCACGAGGTATTGTACCTCGTGCCCGGAGGGTCAGTTGACCGCGCCAGCGAGGACCCCCAAGGCACCACTGGTCCCGATGCCGTTGATCGAGACCCCTTTCGAGCGGGTGGCCATGGACCTGGTGGGACCCCTCCCTAAGAGTATTGCGGGGTACCAGTACATCCTCGTCATGCTGGACTACGCCACCCGGTTCCCCGAGGCGATCCTGCTCCGGAACGTCACCGCCCGCACCATCGCAGGCGAGTTGGTTAAGGTCTTCGCCTGCGTTGGCCTGCCCCGGGAGATCCTCACTGATCAGGGGACCAATTTCACCTCGCGGCTGTTGGAGCAGGTGTGAAGGCTCCTGGGGATCAAGCAACTACGAACCTCGGTGTACCATCCCCAAACAGACGGCTTGGTAGAGAGGTTTAATTGCACCCTAAAAGATATGTTGCGCAAATTCCCCCCCGAAGACCTCCGCCGGTGGGACCAACTACTCCAGCCCCTGCTCTTGGCAGTGCGAGAGGTCCCCCAGGCCTCCACCAAGTTCTCGCCGTTCGAGCTGTTATATGGCTGCCAACCACGGGGCCTGTTGGACCTGATGAGGGAAACCTGGGAGCAAACCCCCTCACCCACCCAGGGTCTCCTGCAATACGTGATCCAGCTCCAGGAGCGTCTCAAGCAAGCTGGGACCCTGGCACAGGCAAACTTAAAAGCCGCCCAAGAGATGCAGGCCCAGGCGTACAACCGGGATGTGCGTACCCAAGACTTCCAACCTGGGGACCGGGTCTTACTCCTCCTCCCCTCCAGTGAGTCCAAAATCTTGGCTCGATGGCAGGGCCCGTATGAGGTGGTGCGGAAGGTGGGCCCCGTCACCTATGATATTCGTCAGCCCGGCCGGCGGAAAGAGCTTCAACGATATCATGTTAATCTCCTAAAACCCTGGCAGGAGCGGGAAGGATTGCTGATCAATCCCTGTCCACCAGAACCTGAACTCGGGCCCCAGATACCCACTACGGAGGACCCCGAGGGACCCCAGCTCACGGAAACGCTGACCGAAGAGCAGCTGGAGCAAACCCGCTGTCTCCTTCAAGCCTTCCCTCGCACTTTTACGGCCAAGCCCGGGTACACCTCCCTGGCCTATCATCAGATTCAGACGGAGCCAGGAGTGGTGATCCAGGCCACGACCAGACCCCTGCCGTATCACCGAAGGCGAATCGTCGAAGACGAGGAATGGGCAATGCTAGACCTGGGGGTAATTGAGCCATCTCAAAGTGAGTGGCGTAGTCCCATCGTCCTGGTGCCTAAACCCGATGGCTCCCAGCGTTTCTGTATAGACTTTAGGCGCGTAAACGCCATCTCCAAATTTGACGCTTACCCCATGCCCCAAATAGATGAGCTGCTGGCCCGGTTGGGAGAGGCTCGCTATATTACGATCCTGGACTTAAGCAAGGGGTATTGGCAAATTCCCCTGGATCTGGCCTCCCGGGAGAAAACCGCGTTCGCCACGCCGACCGGCCTGTACCACTTCACGTGGATGCCCTTCGGCCTTCATGGGGCACCCGCAACGTTCCAACGCTTGATGGACCACCTTCTCCAACCACATCAGGACTACGCCGCCACCTATCTAGATGACGTAGTCATCTACAGTCAGCAGTGGGAGACCCACCTGGACAAAGTCGCCGCCGTCCTAAGGTCCTTGCGGGAGTCAGGGTTGATGGCCAACCCGAAGAAGTGTCGCATCGGCTGGCGTGAGACCACCTACTTGGGGTATACAGTTGGCAATGGACAGGTGAAACCTCTGGTGGACAAGGTTCAGGCCATTGCTGCCTGTCCGCTGCCAACCACAAAGCGCCAAGTCCGCCAGTTCTTGGGGCTGGTGGGATATTACCGGAGGTTCATTCCCCAGTTTGCAGTGGTGGCCGCCCCCTTGACTGGGCTCCTCACTAAGGACAACCTGCGACACGTACGCTGGACCTCCGAGTGTGACGAGGCTTTCCGGGTGCTTAAGGCAAGCCTCTGCAGCAAGCCAGTCTTGTTTAGCCCGGACTTCCAGCGCCCATTCATCCTACAAACAGATGCGTCAGAAGTTGGGCTCGGGGCTGTCCTCTCACAGGAGGTGGATGGGGAGGAGCATCCGGTTCTTTACATCAGCCAGAAGCTGTTCCCCAGAGAACAAAACTACGCAGTCGTCGAAAAGAAGGCCCTCGCGGCAAAATGGGCCTGCGACGCTCTGCGTTACTACCTCCTTGGGGCCCCATTCACTTTGGTCACGGACCACTCCGCCCTCCAATGGCTAGGCCGGAGGAAGGACCACAACGCGCGGCTGCAACGGTGGTACCTAGCCATGCAGCCCTATGCCTTCGCCGTCCGCCACCGGGCCGGAAAGGACCACGCCAACGCGGACTTCCTTTCCCGCCTGGGGGGCATGGACGAGCCTGGCCCCGTCGCCCGGGAGCCAGCCTTGAGCGGGGGTGTGTGTGAGTGGGCGGAGTCAGCACGGCCTGTCCCCGCCCCCTGGAAGTCAAGGGGCGGGACAGGAAGTATAAAAGCCCGGCCCCAGCCCTCAGTTGGCCGCCGGAGAGGACAGACGCTGGTGCCCGGGCTCCTGCCTGGCTGGACCTACCACGCGCCCACTACCTGGAGGAGCGCTGGCCTGACCTGCCTTGCTCCCATTACCCGGAGGAGCGCTGCCCAGACCTGCCTTGTGCCCATTACCCGGAGGAGCGCTACCCGGACCTGCCTCGCGCCCACTACCCAGAGGAACGCTGGCCGGACCTGCCCCGCGCCCACTACCCAGAGGAGCGCTGCCCGGACCTGCCTCGCACCCACTACCCAGAGGAGCGCTGCCCGGACCTGCCTCGCGCCCACTACCCGGAGGAACGTCGGCCTGACCTGCCGTGTGCCCGATACCCCGAGGAGTGGCCTGAGCTTCCCCACGACCGGTACTCAGAGGAACCTATGGTCTGGGACCCATCAGACGACGCCGGCAAGAACCAGGTACCCAGAGAGGGGGAGGTTGGAAGTAGCCCGGGGATAGCCGACCCTGGTTTGGCTCCGGAAGAGCCCGAACCCATGTCAGTGTGTTGCGGCCAGGATCCCCACTGACCACAGCGGGTCTTGACCGCTGCTAGGGCCCCGGGCTGGAACACAGTGGAGTGGGAGGGCCTGCGTTCCCCCTGCCACCCGTAACCGGGTGGCAGACTCCCCCTCTTCCCGCCTATTGCCACTGCTCTGCCCTGATCCAGAGGGCCAGGGCGAATTAGAGTTGTGTTTGGTGCCCCGCCTGAACCCAGGGTTGGGCCCCGTTGACTTTGCTACTGCTCTGCCCTGACCCAAAGGGCCAGAGTTAATTAGACTTGTGTTTGTTGCCCCGCCCGAACCAAGGGCTGGGCCCCGTTGACTTTGCTACTGCTCTGCCCTGACCCAAAGGGCCAGAGCTAATTAGACTTGTGTTTGGTGCCCCGCCCGAGCCAAGGGCCTGGGCTGATACCGTGTTTGCTCAGCCCCTGCTAGGGGCCTGAGCCTGAACCATTACTGCCCGGCCTGTCCAAGGGCCTGGGCTGATACTGTGTTTGCTCAGCCCCTGTTAAGGGCCTGAGCCAGAACTATTACTGCCGGCCTGTCCAAGGGCCTGGGCTGATACTGTGTTTGCTCAGCCCCTGCTAGGGGACTGAGCCAGAACCATTACTGCCCGGCCTGTCCAAGGGCCTGGGCTGATACTGTGTTTGCTCAGCCCCTGCTAGGGGCCTGAGCCTGAACTATTACTGCCCGCCCTGTCCAAGGGCCGGGGCTTATTGACTTTGAGAGCCCCGACCCAGGCTAGAGGGCCGGGGCTCTACCCTGTTTACAGACCCTGTACCCCGCTCAACACCTGCTGAGGGCTAAGCCTACCCGGACTGCGGCACGCAAGGAGGCTCCCTGGCTCCCCGCCGCGCCTGAGGGGGACGAGCCCCGACACAACCGGCTTACAGGCTCTCTCCAGTCAAGCCAAAGGGAGCCAGAGGAGAGGAAGTGCATGCGAGCAAGCGAGGAACTGAGAGCAAGAGGCATGCAAGAAGCTGAGAGTGAGTAGGCATACTGGTGGAGGATTGAGAAATGCAAGCATTATCAGACATATGGATGAAGGTTCTGTGGTGAGGACAAAGCAAGTGTTGGGAGGAGGCCATGGGGAAGTAACCCAGGGATTTGTAGCTGTCATACAAATGTACCAGGAGGCACTCTAAACAGCTCCAGTCCACGGGGCCCTGGGCTTGAACCTGGAGTAGAGAGCAGACCCTGGTTCCTCCCAAACCTCCCAACTTCTGATCAAAACCAGGAGGAATTGAGCTGGATTGTAGCTTCTACCAGAAGGGAAGTCTCTGGGCTGTTTCCTGACTCACAGGGTGAATCTGTGAGGCGAGCAAATCCACCAATAAGCACAGGACCCACAAAGGTATAGAAGGAACCTTTAGACGGAACTTTGTCAGCATATATATATATACAATATATATATTGTGACAGACCCAGGCCAGTGGGGTACAGGACTCTGGTAGAAGGCAAATATACTGGTCACTGGGTGAGTAGTTTTCTGTTCCCTGAGTGACCAAAGCATGGGCTTGTCAGTAACCTAGTCCCAGATTTGGACCTTAGCGTCCAAAATATGGGGGTTAGCATGAAAATCTCCAAGCTTAGTTACCAGCTTGGACCTGGTACTGCTGCCACCACCCAAAAAATTAGAGTGTTTTGGGGCACTCTGGTCCCCCCGAAACCCTTCCCTGGGGACCCCAAGACCCAAACCCTTGAGTCTCACAACAAAGGGAAATAAATCTTTTCCCTTCCCACCTCCAGGTGCTCCTGGAGAGATACACAGAAGCAACCTCCGTGAATCTAAGCAGAGGGAGTCCACCCTCTCTAATTCCAGCCCTGGAAACAAAAGCACTTCCCTCTTCACCCAGAGGGAATGCAAAGTCAGGCTAGTAAATCTAACACACACAGATCTGCCCCCCTGACTTCTTCCTCCCACCAATTCCCTGGTGAGCTGCAGACTCAATTCCCTGAAGTTCCCCACTAAAGAAAAACTCCAACAGGTCTTAAAAGAAAGCTTTATATGAAAAGAAAGAAAAATACATAAAAATGGTCTCTCTGTATTAAGGTGACAAATACAGGGTCAATTGCTTAAAAGAATATTGAATAAACAGCCTTATTCAAAAAGAATACAATGTAAAGCACTCCAGCAACTATAGGCATGTAAATACAAAAAAACCATATAAATCCTATCTGATCTTTTTGTACTTACAACTGGGAAACAGAAGATTAGAAAGCAGGAAATAGAAATCACTCCTCATCCGAGAGAGCATACAGGCAGACGACCCAGAACAAAAGACTCACACACAAAAAACCCTCCACCCAGAGTTGAAAAAATCCTGTTTCCTGATTGGTCCTCTGGTTAGGTGCTTCAGGTGAAAGAGACATTAACCCTTAGCTATCTGTTTATGACAGGGCTGCACTAGAGTAATCAGGAACTTACTAGAACCAATTAAGGTAGACAGGATGATTAGAACACCAGCAGTCAATCAAGGCAGGCTAATCAGGGCACCTGGGTTTAAAAAGGAGCTCACTCCATTTAGGTGGGGGGGAGCTAGAGGAGAGGAAGTGCGTGTGAGAAGCTGGGAGCAAGAGGCACAAGGAGCTGAGAGTGAGAGAGTGTGCTGCTCAAGGACTAAGGAGTACAAGCGTTATCAGACACCAGGAGGAAGGTCCTGTGGTGAGGATAAAGAAGGAGTTTGGAGGAGGCCATGGGGAAGGAGCCCAGGCAGTTGTAAAAGCAGCAAAAAATCCTGTGGCACCTTATAGACTAACAGACGTTTTGGAGCATGAGCTTTCGTGGGTGAATACCCACTTCCTCAGATGCATGTAGTGGAAATTTCCAGGGGCAGGTATATATATGCTAGCAAGCAAGCTAGAGATAACGAGGTCAGTTCAATCAAGGAGGATGAGGCCCTGTTCTAGCAGTTGAGGTGTGAAAACCAAGAGAGGAGAAACTGGTTCTGTAGTTGGCAAGCCATTCACAGTCTTTGTTCAATCCTGAGCTGATGGTGTCAAATTTGCAGATGAACTGAAGCTCAACAGTTTCTCTTTGAAGTCTGGTCCTGAAGTTTTTTTGCTGCAGGATGGCTACCTTAAGGTCTGCTATAGTGTGGCCAGGGAGGTTGAAGTGCTCTCCTACAGGTTTTTGTATATTGCCGTTCCTAATGTCTGATTTGTGTCCATTTATCCTTTTCCGTAGAGACTGTCCAGTTTGGCCGATGTACATAGCAGAGGGGCATTGCTGGCATATGATGGCGTATATTACATTGGTGGATGTGCAGGTGAATGAACCGGTGATGGTGTGGCTGATCTGGTTAGGTCCTGTGATGGTGTCGCTGGTGTAGATATGTGGGCAGAGTTGGCATTGAGGTTTGTTGCATGGATTGGTTCCTGAGCTAGAGTTATTATGGTGCGGTGTGCAGTTACTGGTGATAATATGTTTCAGGTTGGCAGGTTGTCTGTGGGCAAGGACTGGCCTGCCACCCAAGGCCTGTGAAAGTGTGGGATCATTGTCCAGGATGGGTTGTAGATCCTTGATGATGCGTTGGAGGGGTTTTAGCTGGGGGCTGTATGTGATGGCCAGTGGAGTCCTGTTGGTTTCTTTCTTGGGTTTGTCTTGCAGTAGGAGGCTTCTGGGTACACGTCTGGCTCTGTTGATCTGTTTCCTTATTTCCTCATGCGGGTATTGTAGTTTTGAGAATGCTTGGCGGAGATTTTGTAGGTGTTGGTCTCTGTCTGACGGGTTAGAGCAGATGCGGTTGTACCTCAGTGCTTGGCTGTAGACAATGGATCGTGTGATGTGTCCGGGATGGAAGCTGGAGGCATGAAGGTAGGCAAGGCGGTGGGTAGGTTTTCGATATAGGGTGGGGTTAATGTGACCATCACTTATTTGCACTGTGGTGTCTAGAAAGTGGACCTCCCGTGTAGATTGGTCCAGGCTGAGGTTGATGGTGGGGTGGAAGCTGTTGAAATCGTGGTGGAATTTTTCCAGAGTCTCCTTCCCATGGGTCCAGATGATGAAGATGTCATCAATGTAGTGTAGGTAGAGAAGGGGCGTGAGTGGACGAGAGCTGAGGAAGCGTTGTTCCAGGTCGGCCATAAAGATATTGGCATATTGTGGGGCCATGCGCATGTCCATAGCAGTGCCACTGATCTGGAGATATATATTGTCATCAAATTTGAAATAGTTGTGTGTAAGTATAAAGGCACAGAGCTCAGCAGCCAGTTGTGCTGTGGCATTATCAGGGATAGTGTTCCTGACCGCTTGTATTCCATCTGTGTGTGGGATGTTTGTGTAGAGAGCCTCTACATCCATGGTGGCTAGGATGGTGTTTTCTGGGAGGTGACCAATGCATTGTAGTTTCCTCAGGAAATCAGTGATGTCACGGAGATAGCTGGGAGTGCTGGTGGCATAGGGTCTGAGTAGAGAGTCCATATATCCAGACAGTCCTTCAGTGAGAGTGCCAATGCCCGAGATGATGGGGCGTCCAGGATTTCCGGGTTTGTGGATCTTGGGTAGTAGATAGAATAACTCTGGTCGGGGCTCTAGGGGTATGTTGATTTCTTCTGGTGTTAGTGTAGGGAGTGTCCTGAGTAGATGCTGTAGTTTCTTGGTGTACTCCTCAGTGGGATCTGAGGGAAGTGGCCTGTAGAATTTGGTATTGGAGAGTTGTCTGGCTGCCTCCTTTTGGTAGTCAGACCTGTTCATGATGACAACGGCACCTCCTTTATCAGCCTCTTTGATGATAATGTCAGGGTGGTTTCTGAGGCTGTGGATGGCATTGCATTCTGCACGACTTAGGTTGTGAGGCAAGCGATGTTGTTGTTCCACGATTTCTGCCTGTGCACGCCGGCGGAAGCATTCAATGTATAGGTCCAGACTGTCATTTTGACCCTCAGGAGGAGTCCATGTGGAGTTCTTCTTCTTGTGCTGTTGGTGGGAGGGCACCTGTGTATCAGTGCACTGTTCAGTGTTGTCCTGTCAGTTGTAGCTGTCATGAAGCTGTTACAAGAGGCACAATAGATTGCTGCAATCCATAGGGCCCTGGGCTGGAACCCGGAATAGAGGGTGCGTCCCGGTTCCCCCCAAACCTCCCAACTCCTGATCAGGCACAGGAGGAGTTGATCCAGACTGTGGAGAATATCACTGAGGTAAGCAAATCTGCCAATAAGCGCAGGACCCACCAAGGTAGAGGAGGAACTTTGTCACAACTGGTGTCAGAGGTGGGATCTGCTGTGTACAGTGCGGCAGAAGAAGGAGGGTGATTTTAAAGAAAAACAAAAGTGGCTATGGCGGCCCAGCAGGAGGCTAATTGTGTCCAGGCAGCTGCCCAACAGGAGGGAGTGTGGCTTCAGCAAGAGACGAATCACCTACTGATGGACCAGGCTTCTCAAGACCGAGCTATGCTGCGGGAACTGATAAACCAGGTGAAGAGCTGAACCGTGGCCATGATAGTATGCAGATCATATGGGCCAGCCATTGGCTGCAGAAAATGATGCGGGAAGATGAGGACAGCCCTAAAGGAGGCCTGGCCTCGAGATCAGAGGTCTGGCATCCTTGCCCCATTTCTGTGTGGGGAGGCCCAGAATGCTTACTATGATCTGCCTGAAGAGGCTGCAGCAGACTTACCCCCAGCTGAAAGCAGAGATCCTGGCCAGATTTGGGGTAACGACTGCACTGCGGGCCCAGTGGTATCACGAGTGGAGGTACCAGGAAAACAAAACTCCGCGATCCCAATTATATGACCTCATCCATCTTGCACGAAAGTGGTTGCGAATGGAGTCCCGGAGTCCAGAAGTGATACTAGAAGTTACTACTAGTATATATTAATATATTAGTTTTGTTGCAAACTCCTCCAGTCTAATTTTCCAGCCACATTGTGTTCTACAGAAACAAAGAACTAGACAAATCTGGCTAGAAATGTGGCATGCCATGACAAGGCAGCAAATCACCAGAGAGCATTCCATAGGTGGAAAGAGCTTGAGGTGAGCCTAAGGTTAAAATCCGCCATAGATGACGAGCATCAAGAGAACATTGCACCAGAGTTCTGAAAAGGCTCTTTGCCATTGTAAGAGGGCTTGCTACTCAAAACCTGGCACTGCGCGGCACTTCAGATCAGCTGCATGTGCCAAACAATGGAAACTTCTGCATAGAACATCCTCACCACACAAGTTCCTCAATCCAGCACCCTTTCTTTAATCATAATAATAATTCATAATAAATAAATGACTATTCATCAAAAGAGAGAAAGAACGTCCTAGTTCTTACATCTCCTGCTTTCTTTGTATGTGTCAGTCTTCCTTAGATCATAGGGGCTTTGTATCAGCGAGAGTCCTTACTTTATTTATCTTGTAAAGTGCACACTGATGACACTGACCAGATAATTAATGGAGACATCACACACACACACACAAATAACCAAGCCCTTTGTCCTGAAGACTGTTCTCCTCAGTAAAGCAAGCTATAAACATTAGGAAATGCCCAGAGGACTAAAAGGCAGCAAAGTGAAGCACTCTAAACATAGAAAATACCAGAATGAGCATTGCCTGTGCAATGTTAACTCTGCAGTAAATGAGGCAGGGATCCTACAGGCAACAGACTCCTTCAATACACAGCCCCAGAGCAGAAAACCCTTTGCGCTGAATAAGGGAGGGGTCCCGTGGAAAAAAATACTATGGGATAATGTCATTCAAGTCCGCATCATCCTGCCCCAGGGTGTAGGGCTAGACAATGACTGACAGTAGCCATATACTGATGCGAGGTGGGAGTAGTGGGTTGGGGTTCCCCAAGGAGGGGAGACCCTGAGACTGAGGGGTTACTGCCAGGGGACAGCACCCCTGCTAAAGGGGCATTGGGTCCAGGGAGGGGCACGGGGATGAGAGAACAGGTGGATCACGGGCCTGCAGAAGGCTCTCCGGAGCTGGAATGAGCTAATTCCCAGAAGTCACAAGCAGGAGGCGCTGCCGGGATGAGTCTGCACCTCTACATGCTTTTTAAATAATGAAGCTCTTACTCATGCGTTGGTTCAGTCCTATATTCTACTTGCCATTGTTATCTTGGTGAAAATCCCTGTTTCACCACTCAGTGCTGTGCTGATCAGAGTATTGAAAGTCATGAAATTAAACTGCATGAAAACAAAACTCATTTTATGCAACTTCAGGGTCAGTGAAAGTTCTCAGCTATAATCCTGAATGTGCAAGAAGCAGAGAAACAATATCCAAGAAAAGAGCTGGAACTTTGCATCTTGTTTTCACCTAGACCTTACTGCAGGACAGTAGCAAACACCTGCCCTTTGCGAAGGAAACACAGCACCGGTACCGCAGCACAAACCCCACAGAGCACAGCAGGGGCTGTCCTGGTTATCCAGCTCTGGCCTGTTTCATTACAAACTTCCTGTCTGTGATGATGTTCTGGTAACAAGGGCGCAACCAGTTGTCAAAGGCAGCTGTTGCCATGGCAGCCAGAGTGCTAGTCATTCTCCGCAAGTTTGAAAATGAATTGGAGGGAGGGAGTGCTGAGTGGTGGGCTATCTCTGATGTCACAAGGCTACTGCTCAGGCAGCACCAGTGGGTAGCAAATGTGTGGTGTGTTTGTGTGGCGGGTGGGGGAGGGAGGCTTTCCCAGTGTTCCTGTTTTCACAAATTTTCTACAGAAGCCAACAACATAAGTATCCATATACACATTAATGATGATTCCACTCGCATGATAATGAGTCGCTGAAATTTGATACAAATCCCTCATGGCATGTTTAGAAACAAGCGTTCGGAAAAAGAAGAGACCTTGTAAAACAGAAAATGTTGATGCTTTGGTGTATCTGTGGTTGTGTTAAAATTGAATACTGTGACTTTAAATGTTGGGCAGGGTTCCTGGGTGTGCTTGCATGCTAGGGAGCTCGGTAGGGCCGCACACAATCGGGGCGCAGCAGCAGTGAGTCAGTAGGTACCTAGTGAGTTGTGCCTCTCTGTTATAGGCAGTAGCCTGCGTTCTCTCCCTCTGAGTTTTGGGTTCTTACGTGTTGTTGTTCTGGCTCCTAAGAAACAAATCAGCGAGACTTTGCGAACGTGCAGGAAGAGTATTTTATGTTTTCTCTAACTTGTCTGCTTGTGTGAAAGGCACAATCTTCTCCACAATAAAATAAACTTATGAAGCCAAATGTCCTTTTGAAACCAAAAATGGAACCATTTCATTCTGGGAAGGTTGATCTTACTGAAGCACTTCACTTTTCCTTTCCCTTTCACAGGGAGGAGCCTAAATTAGGTTTCCCTAAATCCATGATTGGAATAGTGTTGCAAAGCCTCCCTAGAAGCCAAGCAGCTCGGAAAGAATGGGATGATCACAATACAGTAGAACCCTGTTTATCTGACCCTCCATTATCCGGTTCTCCGTATTAACCCAACAACCAGCGCATACAGGTCCAGAAGTGGGCAATCTCTCCTATGGTCCCTACATGGTGCTGCAGCCTGGCACGTTCCCATTCATCCGATAATCCGACATTTTGGTTAACCAATCTGGCCCTGGTCCCAACTCGATGGGATGAAGGGGGTTCTGCTCTCCTTGTGAGGGATCGTTTGATGCAGGGGATCTGCTGCTGGTGTTACTCCTCATGGAAAAGTACAAATTGCAAAACTGATGGGAGGGGCCTTCTCAGCTGGTAGGAAGGGGTCACGCTGTTACCTGCAATGTACACAGGCCCCGCAGCAGGGATGTACCTTGGACTGTGCATATAAACAGGTTAAAAGTGCATCACAACAATGAAGCTGTTGTCAAGATGATTTTCTGTGCAGAGGATTGTATGACAGCCCCTGTTCCTGATCTGAGCCCTGAATGCCATAGGTATATCCCACTCGAGAGCTTTGAGGTGTATGAAGAGGTCACCCTAAATGAAAAGACAGAGGTCATGGCTGTCCTGCAAATTCACTGGCAGGTATTATCAAGCAGGCCAGGCTCGGCTCACAAAAGCTGCCTAAGATGAACACTGTGGGATCACAACCTGCACCCAGCAAAGCATCCCACAGAACTGGTACATTGCAGCAGCAAGTTCATAAGGAGATGACAAGCCTGCTGGACAGGGAATAATTCAAGAGTCAAACAGTTCCTGGGTTGAGAAGGTCGTTTTGCTGATATTTACAGGGAGCTTCTCCTGAGTGTGGGGGGAATAATGGGAGGAAGCATGAAGGGGCTTGTTTGAAGATTTAACAAGAGAGTGATGGTGGTTAGCATCGTGGGCCATGTAACTGCGAACACTGTGGGCCCTTAGCCCAGGGCTGGGAAAACTGCCCCGTCTGCAGGCACCGCCCCTGGAGCTCCCATTGGCTGTGTTTCCAGGGGCGGTGGTTGGGGCATGGGCAGTGTGTGAAGCGTCCTGGATTTCCCTATGCATAGAAGCTGGATTGGGGATGTGCTGCTGCTTCTGGGAGCCACACGGAGACATGGCACTCGCAATTTTGTCACTTTTATCTGGACTCTCTGCAATTGGGCCACATTTTTCCTGAAAAGTGGTGCCCAGAACTGGACACAAGACTCCTGTTGAGGCCTAATCAGCACGGAATAGAGCAGAAGAATCACTTCTTGTGTCTTGCTTACAACACACCTTCTCTTTCCTCCATATTACATGTGTCAAGCAGAGGCACAGGGAGACTAAACCCAGGTGTTTTAAAAGTATTTAGGCCACATAAGTCCCATGGATTTCAATGGGAAGTAGAAACTGAAATCCCTTTAAAAAATCTGGCCCTAAGTGATTTGCCCAAGATCACAAAGGAAGTCTGCAGTGGGGGCGGAATTTAAACTCAGACCCCTCAAGTCTTAGGCGAGTGCAATAACCTCTGGACCATCCTTCCTTTCTCCTGTGTGTGTCTAATGATGTGTTTCTGTTTGTCTAACCCCAGACATAACCATGTCTCTGTCTGTCTAGCCCCATAGCAAAACATCCGTCTGTCTAATGTCTACCTGTGTGTCCCCAAACAGAAACACCTGTCTGACTATCTATCTATAAAAACACCTCTCCGTGTGCACCTTCCTTTATTTAATTGTTCAGTGATTTTGGGGGGGAGGAGGCTGTGGGAACTGAGAATAGGGATGAGAAATGGAAATAATTACAGTCTGAGCATCTTCTCTTTATATCATCTGCTAAGTTAACCAACGTAGTTCAAAAGTTAGTGGAACAAGCAGAGGGAGGTGTCTATATTGCAGAAATCACATATCAGTGCATAAAGGAGAAGCTGTAACACAGTTCATGGATACTGTTTTTCAAGGGAAATGGCGCCTTCCTTCATTATCGGGCTCAAGTTCCATTTCCATATTGTTTTCTCCTGTAAGTCACATGATGACAGAAATTTCTGCACAATGAGTTAATGAGCGAGAACTAGCTCATATCTGCACTCCAGTACCAATCAGAAAAACCAGTCCCCATATTCTCATACAGCGAGGAATAATTTTCTGGTATATTGTCCTCCTCAGCCAATGCAAAATGCAGCCAGACCCACCCAACCATCTCTCTACATGGGCTCTTACCTGAAATCTCTTTAAAGGTAAAGTTATGGAGCCAGATCCTGAGCTGCTATAAACTGGAATAACTGGTGGACTTTTCATGCATTTTTGGGTTAAAGTCTTGCAAATAAAAACTAAAAACACAGTAAAGAATATATTTGCATGAATATTCAATCATTTCCCTGAGATATAAATCTTCTGCACAAACTGATCTTCTTTGGCTGCTTTTTATTACAGATCCTAGTTTTTTTCAGATTTGCCCATCTATGGTCCTGAACAAGGTCACCAGTAACAAAGTTCTTGCATTTCTCCATGAGACAAAGAAACGCCAAGATAGGAATCGAAATTTCCATATGGAACTAGAAGCATAAAGTCACACTCATTTGGAAGCCCCATTTCCTAGTATTGTGGCTATTTTGGTACTAGATTTCTACAATTCTTTACCTTATCAATGTGAAAAAATAAAATGCATGTGCACATACGCACGCACGCACGCACGCACACACACACACACGCACACACATTTCAGTTGTCCTGTTGGGACTAATCACGTTTCACCATAATAGGAAACCACCAGAAAAGATCAAAAGAAAAAAACATTACATTAAACAGACAATTGAAAAATAAAGGATATTTTTCCACCAAAGGGAATATTAATATATTATTATATCCGTTATCATTTCCAGGTTTCAGAACTGCTCCTAAAACATCATCAACTCTTACCTTGTTGTAACAACGTGACATCCAGAACACTTTCAAATGCCATGTTCCCTTCTAACTGTGATGTAATGTGGGATAGAAAAGAAATTAATTCAAGAATCGTTTTCAGGTAGAAAGAGCCAAAATTGCTAGTAAAGTGAAAACATCTCATCTCTAAGTGAATCACACTAATACTGCAGCTATTTAGAGAAAGTGAACTAAAAGACAATGGCAGAGAAAAAGAATGACTTTAAAAAGAAGGAGGTGAGCATTGTGGAATTTCCAATGGCTGCTTGCTTCGAAGCAATTGACAATTGCAAATTTTTTTTTCCAAGTCAGCATTTTAGAAATGTCAACCACAAACAATGCAAAGTCGGCAATTGCAAATATAACTTTCTTCTTAAGAAATTAAAAGGCCAGATGTCACCACAGCCACCTGATCTATGGCAAAGGGGTGCTTGAAGTTGTAGATTTAAAAGCCTCATATTAGCACTCTAGCATCTTTCCATAAGTAAACCAGAAGCTATGCTATTTATAAGAAGTCAGTTAAAACCACCAACTAGGAATAAACTCTGATAAGTTCAATAACCAGCATTCTTGTTGAAATCAGTAAGATTATATTCACACTGGTTCACTGTATATTAATTGAGGAGATATGAATGAAGAGCAAAGTTAAAGCAGCGAGAGCTGAATTAAAACAATGAGTGAGACCCTCATGTCTGCTCTGGCTTCTTGCACAGCCTACAACTGGAGTTCTGCAGTGGGGAAGCAGAGGCAGCAAGTGAGTTTGGAAAAGCTTCCACCTCCAAAGGAAAGGACCCTAATGAATACTAAGTAAAACATTTCCCTCTCTCCCATGCTCACGTGCAGTATCTTATCATCCTGTACAAGCTACAGTCACAAATCTCTATAATTTACCGAGAGTGAGTGAAGACAGTGGGAGAACCAGCCTGTTCTTCTCAGAAGATAGTTCTTAGCAGAGTCATAAAGCAGCATCCTAGAGAATACCCACTGATCTCCACCTAAAGGGCAACAATGAATTGCAGGTCAAACAGCATCAAGAAAGATGGTTCCCTTGGAAGCTAGGTGGGTCCTGACGTTCCTGTTCCTTCTCCTGCTTCAAACTAAGAAGAAAACTCAATTATGCAAGAGAGATTTCATTCCATGATCGGTGTGCATCCATCCCGAAGCCATGAGACCTTCCATGGGGGCAGAGAATGGTGCACTGGGGAAGCCCATTCCATACTGTACTGTCTTTTTTCACAATCTTCTCTCTCCAGGGCTGTCGACTGGGAATATTTCACCAGCACAAAACCCACTCTGGGAAATTTTAAATGAAAATGTTTGATATTCAAATAAATGAAGCACATTTTTAGGGGGAAAAAAGAAAAAACCCTCCATTAAACAAGATTCTTTGAAACCAAGAGGTAATTTTAAACAGACTATTTTCATCTTGATTTGCACAGCGTATGAAATCTTTTAACTCGTTACAGCACAATGGACCAGACACTCCATTGGTATAAATCACCGTAGCTCTGCTGATGCTGATGGATCCGTGACAACTGACGCCAGGTGATGATCTATCCTGATATTCCCAAACTCTGATGTGAAGCGTTCAGGATAGTTTAGGCAGTTGGTCCTATTTCACTGCAAGTTATTTTGTGAGAGAAAATGAAGACAACATTTTGGGGTCAAAAGCATCAGCACTTCGAGAACAGAAAAACAATCTTTTCTCTTGGTAGACAAAATGGATTTTGGAGATCTCCTTCAGTATTAGAACTGAAAGAAAAATAGACCACTCACCTTAGTCTTTTCCCTGTAATGTTGAAACTTGTTGCAAGATAGAGATCTTTTTCTTGAACTCAAATGGATTATGTAATGGGAGGTGGGGTTTATTTGTTCTGCCAACATGAGAAAACAGAATTCATAGAATATTAGGGTTGGAAGGGACCTCAAGAGATCATCTGGTCCAAGCTGCTAGTCAAAGCAGGACCAATCACCAGATAGAATTTTGCCCCAAACAGCCCTCTCTCCAGGATTGAGCTCACAAAGCAGGGTTTAACAGCCTAATGTGTAAACTACTAAGCTATCCCTCCTGAATCTTAGGTCAGGAACAGGCAGGGAGTGTGTGTCATTAAAATACCAGTTGCGTCTCCTGGCAGCAGGAGGTAGTTAGACACCAATAGATGGTCTTTAAATATTGTTCAAGTCCTTAGACATTTTCATACTTCTCTTTGTCTTTTCCTCTGTTTCATGCAGTTCATCTATCTGAAAATGCCCCCTAGCAAGAAGCACGTCAAATCACAAATACACTTAGTGGAGCACGGCAAGATTTTAATCAATATTTGCCAGGATTAGAGCTGTGAAGACGGTTTCTTTCAGAGCAGCACGAGTAGACATCTGGATGTCGCACAGCCAAAGGGCAAGGAGCATTCTGCTGCTCAGCCCTGAGCGAGAAGGAACATTTGCAGCAGCAGCATGAGAGAGTCCAGGAGTCCAGTAAAAAGTCAGGAAATTCACCTGCACGTGCCCGTCTGATTCAGATCTCGATTGGGCACTGTCAGGGGCCCACAGTAAAGATCCTGTCATGCCACATGCCATTTAGCTGAGCCCTGGCAGGATCCTTATCAAGGAGGATAACGAGGGTGTTGCTGCAGCTGGGAAGAGGGAAGATCCTGCCAATCTCCCTAAAGGCCAGGATGTGACCTCACATTAGATCAGGAGGACCAGTTTGGAGACGATAGCAGTGAAAACTCTGGAGAGGGGTATGTGCCTGGCCAGAGACCGGAAGTCCAGGTGGTTACTGTAACTCTCTAACCCGTCCCTCCCCTTGTTTAATCTTGAGGAGGTTGAAGGAAGATCTAGGTTAGATGTTAGAAGAACTTTCTAACGCTAAGGGTAGTTAAGATGTCTGGAACAGGCTTTTGAGGGAGGCTGTGGAATATATCTGTCATTGAAGGCTTTTAAGAACAGGTTGGACAAGCATCTGCCAGCTGGCCACTTCCTAACACCAGCCAGAGACTGGAGACCTGGGTGGAAAGCAGGTTGGGACCTTCCACGCCGCCGCTACCAGTTTGACTGCCTGTAGGCCAAGCAGGGAGAAGCAAGTTAAATATCATGTAAGTTGTCAAAGGAACCTCCACCCCCACCAGCCAGACTTCCCCCGGGGGGAATAGAGAAGAGGACGATCCTGCCCCCAGGCGGGGAACAGACCAGAGGGGACGAGCCTGACCCAGTGGCCTGGATCTGACCCTTTGCCAGGGCCTGGGCTAGTGGGTTTGTAGGTCTGGGGATGTGAGGAAAAGAGACTCTGGGCAGAGGGGAGCCAGGCTGTGAATGGGCGTGTCTCACAAGGGGGTAGGGGGCAGAGATGAGGGTTCATGAGCTTCTGCTTTCATCTTCCTGTGAATCAGAAATGTAAACGCTGGGCTCTGAGCCAGAAAGCTGGAGAACCAGAGTCCGAGGTGCCATGGCTTCTGCAGCATCAGCACATCTGGCAGCGGGTCTGGCCAAAATCAGCCCCCGCGCCCACAGGGTGGCTCCAGCTAGGTTTAGAACCTGCTGCCTCAAAGCCAGAGCTTTCTGTTCCGCTGGCTGGAGGCTGAGCTGGGTCATCCAGACCCAGAGCTCCTGTGGGGCAGGATGATGGGGGGGCTCCGCTCCCAGCTGGCTGCACTGCTCCTGCTGCTGGTGCTGCTGTCCCCAGTACATGGTAAGAGGAAGCAAGGGATCCAGAGCGATGAAGAGCCACGGGGAACAGACCAGAAGGGGAAGATCAGATCCAGATCCTGCCGCAGTGGACTGACTCTGACTCTTTGCCAGGGGGGCCTGGGTTAGCAGGTTAGCGGGTTTGTGGTTCTGGGAGCACGTAAAGAAAAGAGATCCTGCCCAGAGAGGGGCAGAAATGACAGTGCCGGTCGCCAGGCCCTGCTGTGCATGAAGGGACCCTGATCCCCACCCCTCCAGGCATCACCGGCTTAACTCCTCCGACCCCTCTGACTAACCCCCCACAGGAGCCACTGCCTCCAGTCCCCCTCCCATTTGTTGTGCCCCAATCTCCTGCTCTCAAGCTTGGCTGGGTGGAAAGAGCACATGTGGCCCTGAGAGAGCTGAGAGCAGCCTTCGTTCACCTCATGTCGATGTTCATTCTTAAACCTATTGACCCATGGTAGCCACCTACAATTTGGGGTGTGGTATGAGGATTATGGGAGGAGCTATGGGACAGTAGGTGGGGCTTGTATTCCAACCTGATAAGAACATAAGAATGGTCACACTGGATCGGACCAAAGGTTCATCTAGCCCAGTGTCCTGACTGCCAACTGTGGCCAGTGCCAGATGCCCCAGAGGGAAGGAACAGAACAGGGAATCATCCAGTATCCAACCCCAGCGCCCTTTGCCAGCTTCTGGCAAACAGAGGCTAGGGACACCATCCCTGCCCAGCCTGGCTAATAGCCATAGATGGATCTATCCTCCATGAACATATTTAGTTCTTTTTTTGAACCCTGTTGTGGTCTTGACCTTCACAACATCCTCTGGCAAGGAGTTCCACAGGTTAACTGTGCGTTGTCTGAAGAAATACTTCCTTTTGTTTGTTTTAAACCTGCTGCCTGTTCATTTCAACCCCTAGTTCTTGTGTTATGGGCAGTAGTAAACAATACTGATCTACTTTCTCTGCACTAGTCATGACTTTATAGATCTCAATCATATCCCTCCTTAGCCATCTCTTTTCTAAGCTGAAAAGTCTCAGTTTTATTAATCTCTCCTCTTATAGAACCTGCTCATTTTTATTGCTCTTTTCGGAACCTTTTCCAGTTGCAATATATCTTTTTTGAGACGGGGCGGTCACATCTGCACACAGTACTCAAGATGTGGGCGTACCATGGATTTATATAGAGGCAATAGCATATTTTAGTTCTTTTATCTATCCTTTTCATAATTATTCCCAGCATTCTGTTTGCTTTTTTGACTGCTGCAGAACATCGAGTGGATGTTTTCAGAGAACTCTCCACAATGACTCCAAGATCTCTTTCTTGAGTGGTAACTGCTAATTTAGATCCCATCATCTCATATCTACAGTTGGGATTATGCTTTCCAATGTGCATCACTTTGCATTTATCAACATTAAATTTCATCTGCCATTTTGTTGCCCAGTTACCCAGTTTTGAGAGATTCTTTTGTAGCTCTTCGCAGTCTGCCTGGGACTTAACTGTCTTTAATAATTGTGTATCATCTGCAAATTTTGCCACCTCACTGTTTACCCCATTTTCCAGATCATTTATGAATATGTTGAATGGCACTGGGCCCAGTACAGACACCTGGGGGACACCACTATTTACCTCTCTCCATTCTGAAAACTGACCATTTATACTTACTGTTCGTTTCTTAACTTTTAACCAGTTACCAATCCATGAGAGCACCTTTCCTCTTATCCCATGGCAGCTTACTATGCTTAAGAGCCTTTGGTGAGAGACCTTGTCAAAGGCTTTCTGAAAATCTAAGTACACTATATCCACTGGATCCGCTTGATCCACATGCTTGTTGACCTTCTCAGAGAATTCTAGAAGATTGGTGAGGTATGATATCCCTTTATTAAAACCATGTTGACTCTTCCTAAACAAATTATGTTCATCTGTAAGTCTGACAATATTGTTCTTTATTACAGTTTCAGCCAGTTTGCCCAGTACTGAAGTCAGGCTTACTGGCCTGTAATTTCTGGGATCACCTTTGTAGCCTTTTTAAAAAATTGGTGACACATTAGCTAATCCTCCATTCATCGGGTACAGAAGCTGACTGAAATGATACATACCACAGTTACATACCACGGTTAGTAGTTCCGCACCTTCCTTCCTCCCGTCTTCCTTCGGATCCTAATGCTGCTCCTGTCCCAATGATCCCAAGGCTGTAATGTCTCCCCAACATTTTTGTTTCCTCCACAGGTGCTGAGAAGAGTCAAGACCAGCCAGGTAAAGACTCAGGACTCCTGGGTTCTATCCTTAGTTCTGGGTGGGAGAAGTGTGCACCTTGTCCCGTGTTAACATGGCTCACTAGTTTGTGCAGTGTTCAGCCGTATCATCAGGGAGCAGGATGTACAGGAGGGTCGATGGCCCTGGCAAGTCAGTGTGCAGGAATATGATGATGAAAAATGTGAATACCACCACATCTGTGGAGGATCCCTCATCTCAGCCCAGTGGGTGGTGTCATCCGCTCACTGCTTCAATTGGTGAGTCACTCTGGAAGGGGATCCCAGGCTGCCTTTTCTTGGTTTGCAGTGACATCTGTCTATAGCCTCAGCTCCATTGCTGACTTCCTGCTCTTGGTCAGACTATCCCTATGGTGCAGTGTGACCTTTCCCCTGCTGCCCCCACCCCAGAACTGGCTGCACCTTAGTGCTGGGTGAGGCATCGCGTTGCTGTGTGGCTGTTCCCCAGCCTCTCTGCCCCAGAAGTGCCTGCATTTTTGTCTATGTTCACAGTCTATCTTCCCTCCTGATCAGTATTTTCTGCCCCTCCTCTCCCAGCTATCGCAATGAATCTGAGTATTGCGTGAACCTGGGGGAGTACCAGCTCCCCAACCCCTCCCCGACCTGCATCTCGTCCCCCGTGTGTCACATCATCAGACATCCTGACTACAACCAGTGCATGTACATCGCTGACATTGCCCTGGTGCAGCTGACGGAACCTGTCAACTTCACGGACACCATCTGCCCCATCTCTCTGCCCGGCCCCTCCACCCAGTTCCCAGCCGGGGAAAAGTGCTGGGTCACTGGTTGGGGCAAAACTGGGTCAGAGTATGAAGATGAGGGGGGGATGGGAGCTTGGTGGGTCTAATGGGTGATTGGGGGTGATCTGAGAGCCCTTCCTCTGAGCTCGAAACACACAGCCACGAGGGAAATCCTGTACACGCACACACACACACATACACACACACACTCTTCCCCGTCCTCTCCATCAGGGGGCAGCACTGCGCGCTCACACACACATACACACACACACACTTTCCCATCCTCTCCATCAAGGGGCAGCTCTGCACGCGCTCACACGCAATCTCCCCTGACTGTGATGTTTATGCGCGCTTTTATCTGCAGCCCCTAGATGGTGATGTTACTCACATGCCCAGCCACCATGTTACACTAGGAGAGATTTTTCCCAGCATGTCCTGGTCCTTTCCAGCTCCCTGGGCCTCCCAGAGGCTCCATCCCCGACTCTCTCATTCCAGGTGCACTTCAGCCACCCCAGATGCTTCAGTAGCTGCAGGTTCCTCTCGTCGATGTGTCGACCTGCAGAGAACACTTTGGGGAACAGAGCCACTGGATCAAAGATGACATGCTGTGCGCTGGGTCCAGGGGTGACCCTAATGGCCCCTGCAAGGTGAGCTTCTTGGCTTATGGGGGCAGCACTGGGGCTGCTTGAAATTATCTGGCCCATTGTTCTGTTTGCAAACATTGGCCCTTCCTCTTCTGCTCTCTAAACAGGCCCATGTGGGTGATGTTTTAATTTGATCTTCCTCTGCATCTCATTGATGGAGAAAGCAGCTCTCCCAGCACCAGTGCATTCTGGGAGATCTCACAAGTCACCGTAGGATGGGGGGAAACTCTCTGAGCTCTGGCCCTGCTGAACTGAGAGGGTTAAATTTCACCTGAACTTAATGCCAGAGAAAACAAACCTAACAAGGGTGGAAGCTCTGCCCCAGCACTGCAGCAGGACATGGCATGGGAGGGAAATGGGTTTTATCCCCGGCTCTGGGAGGGAAATGGGGTCTTGTGGGTTAGAGCAGGGGAGGCTGGGAGCCAGGACTCCTGGGTTCTCTCTCCAGCTCTGGGAGAAGAGTTGGGTTGAGTGGGTTAGAGCACTGGGGGCTGGGAGCCAGGACTCCTGGGCTCTCTCTCCAGCTCTGGGAGTGGGGTCTAGTGGGTTAGAGTAGGAGGGGCTGGGAGCCAGGACTTCTGGGTTCTCTCCTGGCTCTGGTGGAGGAAAAACAGGAGCCACTTTGTGGGAAGGGAGGCAAAGGGGCCACCCTCGTTGACCCTAGTGTCCCTCTCTCTCAACCTAGTGTGATTCCGGGGGGCCTCTGGTCTGTCCAGGGAATGGCAGCTTCATCCTGACTGGGATCATCAGCTGGGGCAGAGACTCCTCACCCCTACTCCCCAAGGTGTACGTCCGAGTCCCAGTCTATGTCAACTGGATCCAGAATCTCACGGGTGGCACTGGCCTCTTGATTGTCTCTCCTGCTGTACTCAGTGCCGGTACCACCCCACTGGGGTCCCTAAGCAATGACTTAGTCTGCTCGTGCCTAGCGCTGGCTCTGGTTGCACCGCTCCTTGCTGGGCTCCTGCTGATGGCCCTGTGACCTGCCCCCTGGGGCTCCCACCTGCGCCCACCCCCAGGTAACATGGCAGCTCCCCGCCAGCAGGGGTGTGTATAGACCCCCCCTTGGCACCAGGTGTGGGTCCTGCATTGTTGGGCCTGTGAGACACGGCTGGGAGAGGGTGGTGGATGGAAGCTCAGGGGGTCGCTATGGGAAGTGGGCACAGGGGGTCATATCCAGCCCTTCCTGCAACTCTGCAGTACCTGCCCGGGGTAGGGGGGGGCTGACTGGGAGGCTGGTGGGGAAGGGCCCCGCAGCTGCTTTGATCCCACCACTTGTGCTCTGCAAATCATCAATAAATCAGCTTTGCAAATTCTGTCTCCTCCCAGCCGCAGCCACGACCTGTCTGGCAGCAGCTGGTGCCGCCTCCCGCTAGGGTCAGTCCTGCCGCCGCCACTGCCTCCACTGCTTGGTATGGGAGGGCAGAGTGTGGGGGCTGCCCATCACGCTGGGTGCTGCACAGACCTCCCCCCCGAGATTGGGGCCCCTGTTGTGTCAGGTGCTGTACAGACACTGACCAAGGTCAGGGCCCCTGGGCAGAGACATGTCCCCTCCCCGAACTGAGCTCAGTCCCTGCATCCTGCTGAGCACTGCACAGACCTCCTCCCCCACCAAAAGTTCAGTCCCCACCATGGCACTGACTCCCCAGGGCGAGTATGGTAGCTAGCTGTGCCTCAGTTTCCCCTGCATGCCGCATTGTCACCTCATGTGTGGGAAAGGACTGTTTGCTCTCAGGGCAAGCTAGAGACACCGCCCTCCCCTGTGCTGGGAAATTCAGTTGGTATCACTATGTCACTCAGGGGTGTCCACACACACCCCCGGGCAAGTTAAACTGACCTAACCCCAGGTGTCGCCAGTTCTCGGTCAGTGGGTGAATTCTCCCTTCGCCCCAGCTAGGGCCTCTCGGGGAGGTGGATTAACTACACTGATGATAGACCCCCTCCTGCAGCATTTCAAGTGTAGCCAAGCCCTGAGACGTGACTGTCGCCTCGCTGCTAGGCTGGTGCACTGGAAAAGGATTGGCTGACCCCATGTCGGTAGAGAATCCATGAAGATGAGAGAAAATCCAACCACCAACCATTGACACCTGGTGGCCAGCACCCTGGTGGGAGATGGATTTCCTCACCTCTCAGCAGGGAAGCCGAGAAGTACCCTGCAGCTCCAGAACAAAGGACTGGGGAGGGGCTGGGGGGAATAAGGGTTGAGTGCTGGAGGGAATTGGGGTTCACACCTGGGGACTGACCCAGGGGATCAGACAGAGCTTGAACATGGGGTTGACTGCAGCATAGCTGGGCCTCTGGGCTGACCAGAATGGACCATGGTTTAATTGTGCTCCCCAAAGAACCCCATGTGCTGTGTGCCAGGTGACTAACCAACCCAAGCATTTTGCTGAAGCGGATCCTCCTAGAGACCGTTCCAAAGCTGGGGCCGTAGCATCGATCCTGGGGTCTGTGACAGATGGTGGCAGAGGTGGGATGCTGAATGCACTAGGAATATTGTGCCCTGCAGCAGTAAAACGAGGGTAGTCAAAGGACACAGGAAGAGAATGGCGTATAACCAGCTCCCGAAGAAGACCACCATCAAATTGTGATGGAATGGAGGGGTGGGTGCCGGCGAGCTCAACAAGGCGGAGCTGGTTTCCCAGCTGGAGAAGGTTGATTGGACCCAGGCAGGGAACCAAGAGGGTCTGAGAGCCACCGAGGTGGCAGCAGGGCTAGCTGGCCAGGAGATGGAGCAAGCTGAGACCATGCGAAGCAGCTAAAACAGGAACTGGAGATGGAGAAGGGCAGGGACAGGAGAACCCAGAGAAGGGTCACTGGGGAAAGTCCCCGGATGCCAGCTGCACAGGGAACCTGATACCAAATGGTTGCCCCAGGATAAGGAGGGGGTGGTTGCCCTGGGACACACTTTGAATTGCCAAAGCTCCACACCTCTGTCCCCCTCAGGTGGTGGTTGGTAACTGCCTGGTGCGTGTCTGGTTACTCGCTTTAGCCAGTCAATAACTCTTTTCTTCCTCTTCCACAGCGAATAAACCTTTCGCTCATGTATTACAGGACTGGCTAAAGACGCTGTCTTTGGTGTAGGGTCTGGGGCACCAATTGAGCTTGGGTTAGTGACTGGCGTCCTGGGACTGCAACCAGCCTGACTGTGGTGTGATTTTTAGGACCATTCATCATGAAGTCCAGTTTGTCTGGGTGGCAAGATAGACTGGAGAGGCTAAGGGGCCTGCCTGTGACCCCATGGTGAGACTGTCACATTTGTTACTGGCCTGGTGAAATTATACAACATCCCACCACTTTGGGATGTCTGCCCTGGTTTTGACAGTCTGCCCTGAGAGAGGCACTCACAGTCATGAACCACACGGGACAGCGTGACAATGAGGTGAGCAAAGCATCCAGACTCTCCAAAACTTCTGCTCTAACCCACTAGCCCCCACTCCTCTCTCAGAGATGGGGAAAGAACCCAGGCTGGATCCCAGCCCCCCTGCTCTAACCACTAGACTCCACACCCCTCCCAGAGCTGGAGATAGAACCCAGGAGTCCTGGCTCATAGACTCATAGACTCAAGGACTGGAAGGGACCTCGAGAGGTCATCGAGTCCAGTCCCCTGCCCTCATGGCAGGACCAAATACTGTCTAGACCATCCCTAATAGACATTTATCTAACCTACTCTTAAATATCTCCAGAGATGGAGATTCCACAACTTCCCTAGGCAATCTATTCCAGTGTTTAACTACCCTGACAGTTAGGAACTTTTTCCTAAAGTGCAAGCTAAATCTCCCTTGCTGCAGTTTAAGCCCATTGCTTCTTGTTCTATCACTGGAGGCTAAGGTGAACAAGTTTTCTCCCTCCTCCTGATGACACCCTTTTAGATACCTGAAAACTGCTATCATGTCCCCCTCTCAGTCTTCTCTTTTCCAAACTAAACAAACCCAATTCCTTCAGCCTTCCTTCATAGGTCATGTTCTCAAGACCTTTAATCATTCTCGTTGCTCTTCTCTGGACCCTCTCCAGTTTCTCCACATCTTTCTTGAAATGCGGTGCCCAGAACTGGACACAATACTCCAGTTGAGGCCTCACCAGCGCAGAGTAAAGCGGAAGAATGACTTCTTGTGTCTTGTTTACAACACATCTGTTAATGCATCCCAGAATCACATTTGCTTTTTTTGCTACAGTATCACACTGTTGACTCATATTAAGCTTGTGGTCCACTATGACCCCTAGATCTCTTTCTGCCATACTCCTTCCTAGACAGTCTCCTCCCATTCTGTATGTGTGAAACTGATTATTCCTTCCTAAGTGGAGCACTTTGCATTTATCTTTATTGAACTTCATCCTGTTTACCTCAGACCATTTCTCCAATTTGTCCAGATCGTTTTGAATTTTGACCCTGTACTCCAAAGCAGTTGCAATCCCTCTCAGTTTGGTATCGTCCGCAAACTTAATAAGCGTACTTTCTATGCCAACATCTAAATCGTTGATGAAGATATTCATAAACTCATAGACTCATAGACTCTAGGACTGGAAGGGACCTCAAGAGGTCATCGAGTCCAGTCCCCTGCCCTCATGGCAGGACCAAATACTGTCTAGACCATCCCTAATAGACATTTATCTAACCTACTCTTAAATATCTCCAGAGATGGAGATTCCACAGCTTCCCTAGGCAATCTATTCCAGTGTTTAACTACCCTGACAGTTAGGAACTTTTTCCTAATGTCCAACCTAAATCTCCCTTGCTGCAGTTTAAGCCCATTGCTTCTTGTTCTATCATTGGAGGCTAAGGTGAATAAGTTTTCTCCCTCCTCCTGATGACACCCTTTTAGATTCCTGAAAACTGCTATCATGTCTCCTCTCAGTCTTCTCTTTTCCAAACTAAACAAACCCAATTCCTTCAGCCTTCCTTCATAGGTCATGTTCTCAAGACCTTTAATCATTCTTGTTGCTCTTCTCTGGACCCTCTCCAATTTCTCCACATCTTTCTTGAAATGCGGTGCCCAGAACTGGACACAATACTCCAGTTGAGGCCTAACCAGCGCACAGTAAAGCGGAAGAATGACTTCTCGTGTCTTGTTTACAACACACCTGTTAATGCATCCCAGAATCATGTTTGCTTTTTTTGCAACAGTATCACACTGTTGACTCATATTAAGCTTGTGGTCCACTATGACCCCTAGATCTCTTTCTGCCATACTCCTTCCTAGACAGTCTCTTCCCATTCTGTATGTGTGAAACTGATTGTTCCTTCCTAGATGGAGCACTTTGCATTTATCTTTATTGAACTTCACCTGTTTACCTCAGACCATTTCTCCAATTTGTCTAGATCATTTTGAATTTTGACCCTGTCCTCCAAAGCAGTTGCCATCCCTCCCAGTTTGGTATCGTCCGCAAACTTAATAAGCGTACTTTCTATGCCAACATCTAAATCATTGATGAAGATATTGAACAGAACCGGTCCCAAAACAGACCCCTGCGCAACCCCACTTGTTATACCTTTCCAGCAGGATTGGGAGCCATTAACAACTACTCTCTGAGTACGGTTATCCAGCCAGTTAGGCACCCACCTTATAGTAGCCCCATCTAAACTGTACTTTCCTAGTTTATCTATAAGAATATCATGCGAGACCGTATCAAATGCCTTACTAAAGTCTAGGTATATCACATCCACCGCTTCTCCCTTATCCACAAGGCTCGTTATCCTATCAAAGAATGCTATCAGATTAGTTTGACACGATTTGTTCTTTACAAATCCATGCTGGCTATTCCCTATCACCTTACCACCTTCCAAGTGTTTGCAGATGATTTCTTTGATTACCTGCTCCATTATCTTCCCTGGCACAGAAGTTAAACTAACTGGTCTGTAGTTTCCTGGGTTGTTTTTATTTCCCTTTTTATGGATGGGCACTATATTTGCCCCCTTCCAGTCTTCTGGAATCTCCCCCGTCTCCCATGATTTCCCAAAGATAATAGCTAGAGGCTCAGATACCTCCTCTATTAACTCCTTGAGTATTCTAGGATGCATTTCATCAGGCCCTGGTGACTTGCAGGCATCTAACTTTTCTAAGTGATTTTTTACTTGCTCTTTTTTTATTTTATCTTCTAAACCTACCCTCTTCCCGTAAGGATTCACTATACTAGACATTCCTTCAGACTTCTCAGTGAAGACCGAAACAAAGAAGTCATTAAGCATCTCTGCCATTTCCAAGTCTCCCATTACTGTTTCCCCCTCCTCATTGAGCAGTGGGCTACCCTGTCCTTATTCTTCCTCTTGCTTCTAATGTATTGATAAAAAGTCTTCTTGTTTCCCTTTATTCCCATAGCTAGTTTGAGTTCATTCTGTGCCTTTGCTTTTCTAATCTTGCCTCTGCATTCCTGTGTTATTTGCCTATATTCATCCTTTGTGATCTGACCTAGTTTCCATTTTTTATATGACGCCTTTTTATTTTGTAGGTCACGCAAGATCTCGTGGTTAAGCCAAGGTGGTCTCTTGCCACACTTTCTATCTTTCCTAATCATCGGAATAACTTGCTTTTGGGCCCTTAATAGCGTCCCTTTGAAAAACTGCCAACTTTCCTCAGTTGTTTTTCCCCTCAGTCTTAATTCCCATGGGACCTTACCTATCAGCTCTCTGAGCTTACCAAAATCCGCCTTCCTGAAATCCATTGTCTCTATTTTGCTGTACTCCCTTCTACCCTTCCTTAGAATTGCAAACTCTATTATTTCATGATCACTTCCTTCTACTTTCAAATTCTTCCAACGAGTTCTTCCCTATTTGTTAAAATCAAGTCTAGAACAGCTTCCCCCCTAATAGCTTTTTCAACTTTCTGAAATAAAAAGTTGTCTGCAATGCAGTCCAGGAACTTATTGGATAGTCTGTGCCTTGCGGTGTTATTTTCCCAACATATATCTGGATAGTTGAAGTCCCCCATCACCACCAAATCTTGGGCTTTGGATGATTTTGTTAGTTGTTTGAAAAAAGCCTCATCCACCTCTTCCGCCTGATTAGGTGGCCTGTAGTAGACTCCCAGCACGACATCACCCGTGTTTTTTACCCCTTTTAGCCTAACCCAGAGACTCTCAACACTTCCATCTCCTATGTCCATCTTTACCTCAGTCCAAGTGTGTACATTTTTAATGTATAAGGCAACACCTCCTCCCTTTTTCCCCGTCTATCCTTCCTGAGCAAACTATACCCATCCACACCAACATTCCAGTCGTGTGTATTATCCCACCAAGTTTCAGTAATGCCAACAATGTCATAGTTGTATTTATTTATTAGCACTTCCAGTTCTTCCTGCTTATTACCCATACTTCTTGCATTTGTATATAGGCATTTAAGATATTGGTTTGATCTTGCCTCCCAGCTATGCCCTGACCCTCCTTTCTCTCTGCCATTATAGCCCGTGCTCCCTCCTGTTTCCAACCCATCTCCCAGGTCTTGTTCCTCACTTACCTGTGGGCTTTGCTCACCTGTTCCCATCGAACCTAGTTTAAAGCCCTCCTTACTAGGTTAGCCAGTCTGTGTGCAAATAACGTCTTTCCCCTCCTTGAAAGGTGAACACCATCTGTGCCTAGCAGTCCTTCCTCGAATAGCATCCCGTGGTCGAGGAAGCCAAAGCCCTCCTGGCGACACCATCTTCGCAGCCAGGCATTCACCTCCACGATGCATCTGTCTCTGCCTGGGCCCCTACCTTCGACAGGAAGAATCGAAGAGAATACCACCTGCCCTCCAAACTCCTTAACCCGTACTCCCAGAGCCCTGTAGTTACTCTTGATCTGCTCAGCGTCACACCTCGCAGTATCATTTGTGCCCACATGGATGAGTAGCATGGGGTAGTAGTCAGAAGGCCGGATAATCTTTGACAATGCCTCTGTAACATCTCGGATACGGGCCCCTGGCAGGCAGCATACCTCCCGGGATGAACGGTCAGGGCGACAGATGGATGTCTCCGTCCCCCTCAGCAGAGAGTCTCCAACCACCACTACCTTACGTTTCTTATTATCAGTGGTGGCAGCAGACCTCCCAGCCTTAAGGGTACGAGGCTTCGCCTCCTTAACTGTTGGGGGTGATTCCTTCTCTCCTGTATCAAGAAGAGCATAACGGTTATCTATTACCACAGCAGGAGGGTTCACAGCAGGGGTGGAGCACTGCCCGCTGCCAGAAGTAACCAGCTGGCTGTGTCCACCCTGAGCCATCTCCTTCTCCACTGGTGTGTCAGTAGTCCTGTGATCTGGGACAGCTACGTCAGCTGTCTCCACATGGATACTGTCCAGGAATTGCTCATGGATATGGATGTTCCTCAGCCTAGCCACCTCCTCCTGTAGCTCTCCCACCTGCTGCCTGAGAGATTCCACCAGTAGGCACCTTTCACATTGGATGCCACCCCCAGCCTGGATATCAGTAAGTGGAAATTGCAAATTGCAGTCTTTGCAAGCCCACACCAGAATCTGGGTAAAAGCATCCATGCTTTGGTGCTCTGTCTGGCTACAGGCGCAGGTGGAGGAGACAGAAGCAGTGCTGGCACAAGTGTTGCGGGTCCTTCTCACCATTGTAAGCCTCCCTCTGTCAAACTCTCTCAAATTCCCGTCTGCAGCTCCCGGTCCGCTCTGCTTTAAACAGAAAGGCTTAGGATGGGGCTTGGTTTATAGGTTCAGAGGACCAATGGGTCACGGATGAGACCGACAAGGGACCCCCTCTCCCTTCTGTCATAAACAGATAGCTAAGGATTAATGTCTCTTTCACCTGAAACACCTGACCAGAGAACCAATCAGGAAACCGGATTTTTTCAACTTTGGGTGGAGGGAAGTGGGTGTCTGAGTCTTTTGTCTGTCTGCCTGTTTCCTCTGAGCTTTGGAGAAGTACTTTCTACTTTCTAGTCTTCTGTTTCTAAGTGTAAGGACAAAGAGATCAGATAGTAAGTTCTATGGTTTCTTTTCTTTGGTATTTGCATGAATGTAAGTGCTGGAAATGCTTTGATTTGTATTCTTTTTGAATAAGGCTGTTTATTCACTATTCTTTTAAGCAATTGACCCTGTGTTGTATCATCTTAATACAGAGAGAACATTTGTATTTTTTCTTTCTTTTTTATATAAAGTTTTCTTTAAGACCTGTTGGAGTTTTTTTTTACTTCAGGGAAATTAAGTCTGTACTCACCAGGGAATTGGTGGGAGGAAGAAATCAGGGGAAAGCTGTGTGTTGGATTGCTAGCCTGATTTTGCATTTCCTCTGGGTGAAGAGGAAAGTGCTTTTGTTCCAGGATTGGGAACGGAGAGGGGGACTCACTCTGCGTAGTTTCACAGAGCTTGTGTCTGTGTATCTCTCCAGGAGCACCTGGAGGGGGGAAGGGAATCAGGATTATCTCCCTTTGTTGTGAGACTCAAGGGATTTGGGTCTTGTGGTCCCCAGGGAAGGTTTTTCAGGGGGACCAGAGTGCCCCAAAACACTCTAATTTTTTGGGTGGTGGCAGCAGTACCAGGTCCAAGCTGGTAACTAAGCTTGGAGGTTTTCATGCTAACCCCCAAATTTTGGACGCTAAGGTCCAGAATCTGGGAATAAGGTTATAACATGGTGTGCAGCGGCGGGATATAGACAGAATCCAGAAGCCAGTAGGAATATTATATTTTTCTTTGCTAAGGGCTTTTTAGCAGAGAGAAACAGTTTGGTTTTAAAAGGGAACCAGAGAGAATTTTTTTTTCTGCTCTCTCTAGCAGTTTGTGGTTTGCATATTAAGCGAGAAGACTGTTAAGGGTCTTTTGTCATGCAATAGCCCTCCCATTAGGTGGCAAGTACCAGCACTTATATGCATGCAAATTAAGTGGTTTTTCTGGTTTCCCTTCATTGAACATTAGCTAGAGAGAGAAAAGGAAAAAAGCACTGTTGCTAGGCAGACTTCTGGAGGCAACAGAGCCTGCAGTTCAAAAGAGAAACACCGGAGGGCACCCCAACACAAGAAAACAGGAACCATGTCTACCAGGACAAAAATGGAGGCCGAAGACCAATTCAAAGAAGCTGAACACAGGCGAGAGATGGAAAAACACAAACAGGAACTAGAAATAAAACAAAAAGAGATGGAGATAAAAGAAAAGGAAGAAAGCCTCAAACTGGCAGCCTTCCAAAGAGAACAGGCAGCCCAAGAGGCAGCACACAAAAGAAAACTAGAAGAAGAAGAGGTGGCCCACCGCCGAGAAATGGAAAAACAACAAAAAGAGAATGAAGAGAAGGAAAAACAGAGAAAACATGAACTGGACTTGGCAAAAGCTGGGCTGCATGTGCCAGCCAACCCTAACAACCCGGCGCCAATTATTGCTCCACAGCACAGGAAATTTCCCACCTACAAGGCAGGTGATGACACCGAGGCCTTCTTGGAAAATTTTGAAAGAGCCTGTCTTGGGTACAGCATCCCCGAAGACCAGTACATGGTAGAATTAAGGCCACACCTCAGTGGACCTTTAGCAGAGGTGGCAGCTGAAATGCCCAAGCCGCAAATGAATGACTATAAACTTTTTCAAACCAAGGCCAGATACAGGATGGGGATAACCCCAGATCATGCCCGTCGGCGCTTCAGAACCCAAAAATGGAAACCAGAGGTGTCATTTCCCAAACACGCCTACTACATTGCAAAAAACTATGAGGCCTGGTTAACAGGAAACAACATTCAAACCTTGGAAGAAGTGAACCTCCTCATACAAATGGAGCAGTTCTTGGATGGTGTTCCTGAAGACATCACACGGTACATACAAGATAGAAATCCCAAAACTATCGCTGAGGCGGGGGAGATTGGAGCCAAATGGATGGAACTGGCAGAAAGCAAAAAAGCTACTGTCAAGGGGAACGATTACCCCAGGGGGCACACAGACCATAAACCCTACAACCGAGGACAGCCAAAGACCCTACATACCACCCAAGTAAAGCCACAGATACCCTACTCTTCAACCTCACCAGTCTCCAGTAACTCACCTCGGCCCAGTGACCCATCAGATGGAAGATGCTTTAAGTGTAATGAACCGGGACATATCAAGGCCAACTGTCCCAAGAACACCATGCGAGTGCAATTCATTACACCACCATCACACCAAAGATCCCCAGGCCCGGATGCCTCTCAAATACCCTTGGAGCGAAGGGAAAATTTGAGAGTGGGCGGAAAGAAGGTTACTGCGTGGAGAGACACGGGGGCACAAGTGTCAGCTATCCACCAATCCTTCGTTGACCCCAAATTCATCAACCCAAAGGCCAAAGTTACAATTTACCCCTTCATGTCACAAGCTGTAGACTTGCCTACAGCTCAACTGCCTGTCCAGTACAAAGGCTGGTCAGGAATGTGGACTTTTGCAGTCTATGACAATTATCCTATCCCCATGCTACTGGGGGAAGACTTGGCCAACCAGGTGAGGCGGGCCAAGAGAGTGGGAATGGTTACCCGTAGCCAAACCAGGCAAGCTTCCAGACCCATTCCTGTTCCTGAGCCGTCCACAGAAGCCCCGTCTGTGTTACCAGAGACCCAGACAGAGGCAGTGGACCCGGATTCCATGCCTACCACTGAAACAGCCACAGCATCTCCAGTCCCAGGCCCGGAACTGGAACAGCAACCAGCACCAGCAAGTGCAACCACATCTTCAAACTCAACGCCAGAGGGCGCCAGCGAGCCAGAACTGGCAGAAGCACACGACAGCCATACCCAAAAGGCTCAGCCAGAGCCTGAAATACCCTCAGGTGCACCAGCGGAGAGCGGTTCACCAGCAACGGAAACAACCCCATCACCTACATCGCTTCCAGAGGGACCAAGCCCAAGTCCACAGTCTGAGGAAGAACTGGTGACCCCAGCCTCAAGGGAACAGTTCCAGGCTGAGCAGGAAGCAGATGACAGCCTTCAGAAAGCTTGGGCGGCGGCACGGAGCACCCCACCGCCTCTCAGCTCTTCTAATCGATCCCGGTTTGTTATAGACCAAGGACTTTTATACAAGGAAATTCTTTCTGGTGGACACCGGGAAGAATGGCAGCCGCAAAAACAGTTGGTGGTTCCAACTAAGTACCGGGGGAAGCTCTTAAGCTTAGCCCATGATCATCCCAGTGGCCATGCTGGGGTGAACAGAACCAAGGACCGGTTGGGGAAGTCCTTCCACTGGGAGGGGATGGGCAAGGATGTTGCCAAGTATGTCCGGTCTTGTGAGGTATGCCAAAGAGTGGGTAAGCCTCAAGACCAGGTCAAGGCCCCTCTCCAGCCACTCCCCATAATTGAGGTCCCATTTCAGCGAGTAGCTGTGGATATTCTGGGCCCTTTCCCAAAAAAGACGCCCAGAGGAAAGCAGTATGTACTGACTTTAGTGGACTTTGCTACCCGGTGGCCAGAAGCAGTAGCTCTAGGCAACACCAGGGCTAACACTGTGTGCCTGGCCCTAACAGACATCTTTGCCAGGGTAGGTTGGCCCTCTGACATCCTTACAGATTCAGGGTCTAATTTCCTGGCAGGGACCATGGAAAAACTGTGGGAAACTCATGGGGTGAATCACTTGGTTGCCACCCCGTACCACCATCAAACCAATGGCCTGGTGGAAAGGTTCAATGGAACTTTGGGGGCCATGATAAGAAAATTCATCAACGAATTCTCCAATAATTGGGACCTAGTGTTGCAGCAGTTGCTGTTTGCCTACAGGGCTGTACCACATCCCAGTTTAGGGTTTTCACCATTTGAACTTGTGTATGGTCACGAGGTTAAGGGGCCATTACAGTTGGTGAAGCAGCAATGGGAGGGGTTTACGCCTTCTCCAGGAACTAACATTCTGGACTTTGTAAGCAACCTACAAAGCACCCTCCGACACTCTTTAGCCCTTGCTAGAGAGAACCTAAAGGATGCTCAGGAAGAGCAAAAGGCCTGGTATGACAGACATGCCAGAGAACGTTCCTTCAAGGTAGGAGACCAGGTTATGGTCTTGAAGGCGCAACAGGCCCATAAGATGGAAGCATCATGGGAAGGGCCATTCACGGTCCAAGAGCGCCTGGGAGCTGTAAACTACCTCATAGCATTTCCCAATTCCTCACTAAAGCCTAAAGTGTACCATGTTAATTCTCTCAAGCCTTTCTATTCCAGAGACTTACAGGTTTGTCAGTTTACAGTCCAGGGAGATGATGCTGAGTGGCCTGACGGTGTCTACTACGACGGGAAAAAAGACGGTGGCGTGGAAGAGGTGAACCTCTCAACCACCCTGGAACGTCTGCAGCGGCAACAAATCAAGGAGCTGTGCACTAGCTTCGCCCCATTGTTCTCAGCCACCCCAGGACGGACTGAATGGGCATACCACTCCATTGATACAGGTAATGCTCACCCAATCAGAACCCCACCCTACCGGGTGTCTCCTCATGCCCAAGCTGCTATAGAACGGGAGATCCAGAACATGCTACAGATGGGTATAATCCGCTCATCTACCAGTGCATGGGCATCTCCAGTGGTTCTGGTACCCAAACCAGATGGGGAAATACGCTTTTGCGTGGACTACCGTAAGCTAAATGCTGTAACTCGTCCGGACAACTATCCAATGCCACGCACTGATGAGCTATTGGAGAAGTTGGGACGTGCCCAGTTCATCTCTACAATAGACTTAACCAAGGGGTACTGGCAAGTACCGCTAGATGAACCTGCCAAGGAGAGGTCAGCATTCGTCACCCATGCGGGGGTGTATGAATTCAATGTCCTTCCTTTCGGCCTTCGAAATGCACCCGCCACCTTCCAGAGGCTGGTAGACGGTCTACTAGCTGGACTGGGAGAATTTGCAGTTGCCTACCTCGATGATGTGGCCATTTTTTCAGACTCCTGGCCCGAACACCTACTACACCTGGAAAAGGTCTTTGAGCGCATCAGGCAGGCAGGACTAACTGTTAAGGCCAAAAAGTGTCAAATAGGCCAAAACAGAGTGACTTACCTGGGGCACCAGGTGGGTCGAGGAACCATAAACCCCCTACAGGCCAAGGTGGATGCTATCCAAAAGTGGCCTGTCCCAAGGTCAAAGAAACAGGTCCAATCCTTCTTAGGCTTGGCCGGATACTACAGGCGATTTGTACCACACTACAGCCAAATCGCTGCCCCATTGACCGACCTGACCAAAAAGACCCAGCCAAATGCCGTTACGTGGACTGATGAGTGTCAAAAAGCCTTTACCCAGCTTAAGGCAACGCTCATGTCTGACCCTGTACTCAGGGCCCCGGACTTTGACAAGCCATTCCTAGTAACCACGGATGCATCTGAGCGTGGTATAGGAGCAGTGCTCATGCAGGAAGCAACAGATCACAACTTCCATCCTGTCGTGTTTCTCAGCAAGAAACTGTCTGAGAGGGAAAGTCACTGGTCAGTCAGTGAAAAGGAATGCTATGCCATTGTGTACGCCCTGGAAAAGCTACGCCCATATGTTAGGGGACGGCGGTTCCAACTACAAACTGACCATGCTGCACTAAAGTGGCTTCATACTGCCAAGGGTAACAACAAGAAACTTCTTCGGTGGAGTTTAGCTCTCCAAGATTTTGATTTTGAAATTCAACACATCACAGGAGCTTCTAACAAAGTTGCTGATGCACTCTCCCGTGAGAGTTTCCCAGAGTCCAGTAGTTAAAAAGTGTTCTTAAAATGTAAAAGTCTGTTAGTTATATACTTAGTAGTATATGTAAAGGTGCATGTGTTGTATTAATCTGTTTATTTTCAAGTTCTAGAAGGAAATTGCCGCCAGTGAGCTTCCCCACTGTCTGCAATTTGGGGGGCGTGTCATAAACAGATAGCTAAGGATTAATGTCTCTTTCACCTGAAACACCTGACCAGAGAACCAATCAGGAAACCGGATTTTTTCAACTTTGGGTGGAGGGAAGTGGGTGTCTGAGTCTTTTGTCTGTCTGCCTGTTTCCTCTGAGCTTTGGAGAAGTACTTTCTACTTTCTAGTCTTCTGTTTCTAAGTGTAAGGACAAAGAGATCAGATAGTAAGTTCTATGGTTTCTTTTCTTTGGTATTTGCATGAATGTAAGTGCTGGAAATGCTTTGATTTGTATTCTTTTTGAATAAGGCTGTTTATTCACTATTCTTTTAAGCAATTGACCCTGTGTTGTATCATCTTAATACAGAGAGAACATTTGTATTTTTTCTTTCTTTTTTATATAAAGTTTTCTTTAAGACCTGTTGGAGTTTTTTTTTACTTCAGGGAAATTAAGTCTGTACTCACCAGGGAATTGGTGGGAGGAAGAAATCAGGGGAAAGCTGTGTGTTGGATTGCTAGCCTGATTTTGCATTTCCTCTGGGTGAAGAGGAAAGTGCTTTTGTTCCAGGATTGGGAACGGAGAGGGGGACTCACTCTGCGTAGTTTCACAGAGCTTGTGTCTGTGTATCTCTCCAGGAGCACCTGGAGGGGGGAAGGGAATCAGGATTATCTCCCTTTGTTGTGAGACTCAAGGGATTTGGGTCTTGTGGTCCCCAGGGAAGGTTTTTCAGGGGGACCAGAGTGCCCCAAAACACTCTAATTTTTTGGGTGGTGGCAGCAGTACCAGGTCCAAGCTGGTAACTAAGCTTGGAGGTTTTCATGCTAACCCCCAAATTTTGGACGCTAAGGTCCAGAATCTGGGAATAAGGTTATAACACCTTCCTACTCCCCTTCCAAACTCCCTTGAGAAACTCCCAGTTAGCAGCTCCTGTTCACTAAGCTCCCTGGTCACTTGTGCGCAGCTTTATACAGCCCTGCCCTGGCCAGCTCCCAGCCTCATTCTCATACCATGTGTCCAGGGCAGGTAAGGCTGGAGTTCTGCAGTGGGTGTCTTACCTGTCAGATTCCAACTCCCCTGAGCACCTAGGGAGCAAAAAAAGAGAAGAGGAAGATATTAATGAGTGTGTAGGAGCAGATGAGGGTGGGGACATCTAGAGGAATTGCTGGGACAGTAGCTCCACCCACAATTCCCCAAACTCCACTCACTGCCCCAGGACAGCCCTGCTGTCCTCATGCCAGCCAAAATTCCACATCTGCCCTGGGAATGTGGAATGGGAATGAGGCTGGCAGCCAGGAATCCTGGGTCCTATCCCAGCTGTTGGATGGGAGTGAGATGGGATAAGGTGGTATCATTGGGCTTAGGGACAAGAGTTAAGGTTGTCATTGGACCAAGGTTATAATGGGGTCATGGTTAAGAATATGCTTGGCTGAAGGTTCGCATGGGGGTGAGGTTCTGGATTGAAATGTGGCATTTTTCTTTCTTTCTTTCCCCTTTTTATTAAGATTTTTTAAAAAAATATATCAATCTAGCTAAATTTCAAAAGAAAGTGTTGCTTCAAAGTGAAAAGTGCAAATGGTTCCTTTGGAATATGTCCAAGAAACACTTCCACTTCTCTGAATTTTTTTTCATCTGAAACTATTTGGCGAATTCAATGTGAATATGTGATGTTTTAGTCGACCCCAAACTACATATTTCAGTGAATAAACCATACCTCCAGACAATGTCACTCAGCTGTGCTGACTAGCACAAGAAATACACAGCTCTAGACAAAACAGCCAGCACACCTATGTGCAATACCCTGGCTTAGATTCCTCACTGCTAGGGAGTGTGCAATGCTTTGGCTTTGGACAGAGTACTGTGAGGTGCCCCATATCCTTTCCCCACAGCTCGCGGCTTTTCTTCCAAATCAAGGTGGTTTTCCCACTCAGCTAGCTTTCTCTGACTTTGTCTGGTCCACAGTTAAACAGGAATCTCCTCCCAGCTATCAAAACATGCCCATCTCCTCCCCTCTCATTCCAGTCTTTGCCTGGCTTCTGTCTGGAGTTTCCTGCTTCTGTGAGTCTACTCTCCAGTTAATGTGTCCCCATCCCAGCACCTGGTGTCTCTGCTTCTCCCTGCTTCTCCCTGGCGTCCTGGGTGGTTTTCTCCCAGCTGCCCTGCCCCAGAGGTGGCCGCCTCTTACAGTCAGGTGTTCCCTGGACCCAACTGCATTTTTGCCCGTATTTGCAATCTAGTTTCCCCCACTGATTGTTGCTTTCCCTCTGCTCCCCAGCTCTTTCCCTCAGTCTGCCTATCGTGTGAACCTCGGGGAGCACCGGCTGTCCAATCCCTCCCCGAGCCTGGTCTCATCCCCTGTGCGCCAGATCCTCGTCCACCCTGATTACAAAAGGGGGACCCGTGCAGCTGACATCGCCCTAGTGCAGCTGGCGGAGCCAGTGCGATACACCGAAAAAATCCTCCCTGTCTGCTTGCCTGGCCCCTCTGACTCCTTCCCTGAAAACCACATGTGCTGGGTCACTGGTTGGGGGAGAATAGACTCTGAGGGTAAGACCATCCCCCGGGGGAGATGCTATCACTCTGTGACTCAAGCCCTGTGCTCCTGGAGCCCTGTGATTCCTGCTGCATCACGAAATAATCCCTGCCCAGCTCTCTGCTGCCCCCTGCCAGCTGGCTACCCCCGACTGGCTGTATCCCTCAGCCATCTGTGAGGCAGCTAATCTATTGATCTCAGGTGGGAACCTTGTGTTTTAGATACAGATGGTCCCTGCAGTGGAACCCCCCTCTGGGGGCAGCGCGGCACAGACTGGGTCCTATGGGGCTGGGTGCGGCTCTGGAAGCTGGGTGGAGGTGGGGAATGGATGCAGGGAAGTGAAGGGAATAGGACATGGGGAGGGGATGGTGTGGAGGATGGCTAGAGGGGAGGAGAGTGATTGGGGGAGGTAGATGGGGACAGGAAATTGTCAGGCATGGGGGTGGGTTGCAGGAGGCGATGGATTCTCTGGTTCTCTTCCCTCCAGTCTCTCTCCCACCCCCCAAGATGCTGCAGGAGGTTCAGGTCCAGCTGATCAACTCTGCAACGCCCTCTACAACATCGACCCAGCCCCGAACATCGGCAGGGACCACATCAAACCCAACATGATCTGTGCCGGCTACGCCGAAGGGCAGAGGGACTCCTGCCAGGTGTGTGAGGTGTTTGGGTTGGGTGGATGCACGTGAACTCCAGGCTGGGTCCCTGTCGCCATCTAGGGCCTGCAGTGAATAGAACGGCTGCTGCAGCCATGGAGCTCTGGACCCAGCTTCCTTCGAGCAGGCAGGAGCACCTCTGACTTTTAGAGCCATGTGGAGTCACAGCTCCATGCGTAGGCCCCAGCTTCTGGAGTCCTGTGATTAGGGCAGAGCCCCAGCTTTTATTTGTGGTTAAAGGAATAGTAGAACCTTTGTGGTTGGGTAGAAAAGAGGGACAATGTGGCTAGAGAGTAACTGAGGCCTGCCTGAGTCTCAGAGAGCCTGAGCCAGTCACTCTGAGATGGGTGAATACTCCTTGCATCAATATGGAGGGTGTTAACTCCCAGCCCCACTGCTCTGGGGAGCCCTGCCATTGGTCTCTGTGTAAGGCAGGAGAGGAAGAACACAGCCACCCCAGAACCTGTGAACGTAGCAGGGACACCACCTCTGCCACCAATGCATCCTTCAGAGAAAGGGCGTGGGAAAAGCACGCCATGTTCCTTTCACTTCTCATGTTGGTTTGGACAAAATGTATGGGGGGGCATAGGATGGCCCCTATGCCTACAGCCCTAAGGGGCTGGATTGTGGATGCTTCGGGATGGGGATGAGGGGGGAGGCCCTCACTAATCCCAATTTCTCTGCTCCTCCAGGGTGACTCTGGGGGGCTGCTGGCCTGTGACCACAATTGGACCTGGTTCCTGATGGGAGTTGTGAGTTGGGGGGATGGCTGTGGCCAGCCCAATTGTTCTAGGGTCTATGTCCGGACAGTGGCCTACGGTGAATGGATATGGGGGCACGTAGTGTCCGGGGGCCAAGCCACATCCATGGAGAACAGCATCTCTGAAGTAAATGATGCCAGATCCTCCTTCAGCACCTACACGCTTCTCTTCACCACTCTCCTGATGTCATTGTGACCCCCTCTTCCATTGGGACGCCCCCCCATCTCTCCCTCCTCCGTTCACCCAGCACTGAAATCCTCCACTGTCTAGGGGCAGTGTGAGGTGGAGGTGGGATAGGATCTGAGACCTATCAGCAATGCCTGAGTCTTCAGAGAGCCTGACCCTGTTGCAATGAGAAGGGAGGGCTGCCCTGAGTGTGACTGAGATCAAGACTGCCTGAGTCTGCAGAGAGCCTGAGCTAATTGCTTGGAGACGTGTGAACTTCCCAGAATGTGACCCAAACAGCAACACTTGCTGCATCTCCAGAGAGGCTGGGCTGATTTGACAGAGGGGTGAACTGGCACAAGTGTAACTGGTGCAGCGATGCTGCCTGAGTCTGCAGAGAGCCTGAACTAATCACTTGGAGAGAAGGGGCACTGCTCCAAGCACCTCTAGGGGGCAGTGCTGGGGCATGCAGACCAGGAATGTTTGGGATTGGCTCGCTGGGAGATGGGCAGTCTAGGTGGGGCAAGGTTTATAGGTAGCCCCTCCTACAGCTCCAAAGTGGTCCCTGTGTGTGACTGCATATATGGACTCTGCACCCCCCATCACATGTGGTCAAAAATAAAATGTTTTTGCATCAAACTCTGCTCCTGGGTTCCCGGCTAGGTTCAACGGGCCCCTGAGGAACACCAATTGTGTCTGCGAGATCTGCAGCCTCAGACAATCCCTACCCCATCTGTTCAAATGGGGGACTCATTAGTGTCACAACCCTTCCAGCCTCAGCTTCCACAGCTATATTTTTAGATTTGGGGGCTGCCAAGCTGAAATCCTGCCCCGCCCCCTGATGTACCCTCAGATGGTCCTTTGGGTAGCTTTGGGGTTAGTCCTGGGACCCCACTCTGTTCTACACACCATTTTAATTACTCAGCTCAGTGCTGTGGAGGGTCCTCTCCCACCCAAGGTTTATCCAGCTTTGGGCTCTCATCCTTCCTTCCTCTAGGATTGTGGGACCCGAGCAGGCCCTGCTTCTAAGTTTCCCCACATGACCTTACAGGGAACCAGAGACCTGTGGGGCTGGAAGGGACCTCAAGAGGTCACCTAGTCCAGCCTCTTGTGCAGAAGCAGGACCATGTAAATCTGGATGAGCCCTGGCAGGGGTTCATGCAACTTGCTCTTAAAAGCCTCCAGTGACAGGGATCCCACAACCTCCCTGGGAATCCTGATCAAAACGACCCTGAGAGTAGATTGACCCTGATAGTGGATCCCTAGAGTCTCACCATCCTGTTGAAACACTTTGGATTCAAAGCTTCACCCATGATCTGTGCGTAACTTACCTGGGAGCTCAGACCTGGTGAAGGATTCATTCTCTGGGACCCCGGCGACTGTTCCAGCCTCTGGATTTCTTAGGGGCCAGTTTGTGAAGTTGTCCATAGCGACCATCCAACGTTTGCTTCTAGATTCTGTCTCCAGCAAAGTCTCAACCATGTCAGCAGCAACAGGCCCCATCAGTGCCCCCAACAAGTTACCGCCACATCCTGGCGCTGCCTGTCTTAGGGGAGCTCTTTTTCACAAGCAGCATCACGTTTCCTGCCTCCAATTTCTGCATCCACCCAGCAGAAATCTGCCCTTCGCTTGGCTAAGGTTTTTGCAACCCTGAAGTGTCCAGTGATTTTAAGATCATGGCATGACCCTTTTCAGAGTGTCCTTTTCCAGTGTCTCTGGCACAACCAGCTGATCCCTGGACTCATCACCTGCTGGCACTTCACTCCCATCACCAGATGGCAGCAGAAAGCTCCTTCCCCAGCACAAGGCCGGATGAAAGATTTCAGGTGACACTTTTTTTTCAGCTGTGAGCTGTTTCGGCAGGAGGAAAGAAATCCCACAGATTGCAAAATGTTTTGATGATCAATTTTATGAAAGAAAAAGCACCAGCGGGCTCTGGGACACCCCCATGCCCCTCCCAAAGCTGGGGACAGAACCCAGGAGTCCTGGCTCCCAATCCCCTACTCTAACCCACTAGCCCCCACTCTCCTCCCAGAGCTGGGGAGAGAACCCAGGAGTCCTGACTCCCAACCCTTCCCCCCCCCAGTAGTGGCTATTAGCCTCCCTTCTGGCTACACCCCTCCCACCCCTGGGAGCCGATCTCCTGCAGGGCAGCGCCTGGCTGCAGGGCAGGAGGAAACAGAAACCAGAGGAGGTTTTACTTTAGGTTCTGCCGGAGAAAAGTGAGCTGTGGGGCAGGTCACGGGGGGGAGGGGGGAACTACCATCCCCGGGCGGGGGCAGGATCTCCCCCTCCAGTCGATTCCCTCCCCAGGGCAGATTTGCCCCCTCCAGGTTACCCCCGCCCAAAGATGTCTGTGACACTCTCTCTCAGTAGGAGGCTGTTCTGGTCCCCCCTTAGCTTGGAACACGCACCAGCACCAGCAGCCAGGCCAGCTGGGAGCCCAGCCCCTACCCCCCGGGCCAGCCCCACGTGAGCCCTGGAGCCGGACAGCCCGGAGATGGGGAACAATCTGGGCCAGCCCCCAGCTGGGTAAGAACAGCAGGACGATGGAGGCCCCACTTCCAGGAGGCCTTGGGGTGGGGCAGGCTGGAAGCTCCTTCACTGGGCGGTTTCAGAAAGAGGCTGTGAAACCATCCGTCCGGGGTGGTTCAGACACAACAAATCCTGCATCTCGGCAGGGGCTGGGACTGGCTGACCCTGGGGGTCCCCCAACCCTGTGGCTCTCTGCTGAGAAGCCCCCTGCACTTCTGACCCGGGGCCCTTGTGTCTCCTCCCCTCCACCGCGAGGACCAGAGATTTGCAGTCGAATCCACAGCAGAGTGTTTACACCCGTTGCCCCATTTTGGGCCCCGTGTGGTTTCTCTGACTTCTGAGCTGTTTCCCTTTGGAGGAGAAATTGAGGCGAGGAGCCAGGCCTGCTCTTTGCTGCAGTCCCCGTTCTGTGATCTGTGGGATGCTGCCCGGGTCATATCTGAAAAGTCAGACTTCCCTGCGCACGCACACACACACGCACACACTTTTCCATCAGTAATGGTTGAAATGCGCAGACAGCCGCAGTGAGAAAAAGGCAGCTCCACAACCTCTTAAACTTTGCTTTAAGACTGTTGGCTTTGTATTTTTGAACAAAGGATGTTAGTAGTAATGAGCTCGATAGTATTCATCATCATACAAATTTTGACAGGTTTCCACGCCTCTTTTAGGGCTTATGTCCCGCCTTTCCACCCCCCGTTTCGGTTGGCGCCGTCGGCCATTTTGAAAAAATGTGTGTGTGTGTGTGTGTGTGTGTGTGTGTGTGTGTGTGTGTGTGTGTGTGTGTGTGTGTGTCTTCGACTAGGGGAAGTGTATTAAATATCAGGGTGGATTAAGAAAAAAAAGTTAAATAATATTGAAATCTAGGTTTATAAAGGGAATTTTCTAAGGCAAAACCTGTTTGGTAAGCACAGTATAAAAAGGCATTGAAACTAGTTAATATTAATGTAGGTTAAGAAACATTATAAACTAAGTTTAAAAGGATAATTAACTGAAGCAAAACCTGTTTTTGTAAGGACATAAGCAAAAACTATAAGGAAATACTTAAAAACTAGGTTTAAAAAAAAAATTAACCAAGGCAATTCCTGTTTGGGGGGCCCTGGGTAAAAAAGTGAATAAAAAGGGATTGAAACTATTAATTACCAAGATAGGTTTAAAAAAAGCTTTTTAATATTATTAAATAATATTAAAAACAATACAGCTAGGTTTAAAAGGGGAATTGACTGAAGCAAAACCTGTTAAGTAAGCACATGGCCAAAAACTATAAAGGGGTACTAAGAAAAAGGCTTTTAGAAACTAGGTTTAAAAGAAAATGTACTAAGGCAGTGTAATAAAAGTGAATAAAACATATTAAAACTAGTCAATACCAATGTAGGTTAAGAAAAAACGAGGTTTAAAAGGAAAATTGACAAAGAGAAAGCCTGTTCGGTAAGCACAGGGTAAAAACTCTATAAAAAAGTGGCTAAGAAAAATACAATAAAACTCAGGGTAAAAATAAAAATGTTTACCTTTGCAGTCTTTTTGTAAAACGAGGCAGCTTTTCTGGTTAAAACACATTAAAATTAGTTAATGCCAATGCAGGTTAAGAAAAAACAAGTTTTAAAAGGAAAATTGACCAAGGCAAAGCCTGTTTGGTAAGCCCGGGGTAAAAAAGCATTGAAACTATTCAATATCAGTGTAGATTAAGAAAAAAGAGCAAAGATAGAGAGCACGCGGCGGAATCAGAATGAGACAGAGAGAGAAGCAGGCAGAGTCTGTTTAGTAAGCACAGGGTAAAAAAGCATTCAGAATCAAGGCGGGTTACAAGACAAGAGAAGCGAGGAGAGAGTCCGCTTTGCAAAGAGCAAAGATAGAGAGCACAGGGTAGGATTAAAGAGAAAGAGAGAGAATTGTTACCTTTGCCCGTCTTTCTGTAGAATGAGGGAGCTTTCCTGCTTCTGACCGTCTCCGGCTTGTTATCACCGCCTTTGGATCGGCCCAATCAGAGGTGGTTTTACAACAGCATCATAGAATTTATTTTTCTGAACCAATCCTAGTGTTTTAAGAGTTTAAGCAAGAGCCAGCCCCCTCCTTTCTTTTCCCTCCCTTTTAACTGTTTTTTTCTTATCTAAAGAAACAGACCCCTAGCATTTTCCCGCCACGTAGCCCTTTTACAAAGGGTTTTTATAAAAGTTAAAACCATAAGCTTTTAGTAATACATTATTTTTAACACATGTTAAAATTACCTTAAGTTTTGCAAAGGAATAAAAAACAATTTTTTTGAATGTGTTGTAATAAAAAGTATGCAGAAGCACCCAAGGTTTTTTTAGTAACAGGCGGTATATATATTCCTTATTTTGTAAACCAGTAAATTAGGAAGACAAAGAAGCAAAGCACCTGTTAGCAAAGCAGCCTCTGTGAGTTAGTGGATTAGAGATAAGAAGGCTGCTTTTTTTTCGTGCTTTTTAACAAACACAAGTTACAATTACATTAAGTTTTGCAAAGGGAAAATGACTGGAAAAGACAACCCTTTTGTATGTGTTGTAAAATAAAAAAACAGGCTTAAAACCCCAGGTTTTTAGTAACAGAGGGTTTATATTCCCCTTATTTTGTAAACCAGCGGGTTAGAGAGAAGATTGCTTTTTTTTCCGCTTTTTAACAAAGAAAGGTAAAAAAAAATGCCGAAATGAAGGCACAGTCCTTTGGTATAGGTGTTTTGTTAAAAAAGAGCATGCACAAACAGTCTAGGATTATAAAAGTAATGTATAGTGACAAAAAAAAGTTTTTTACCTAGGTTTTCGACTAGCACTGCTTATTTTTCAGTAAAAACTGTGAAGCTGCAGCAGAGCCCTGCTCTGCTCTTATCTAATCAACCAGACCCTGTAACAGAAGCTGAACAACACATAGCAAAGCAGTTTCTGTGTCAGTGGATCAGAGAGAAGAAGGCTGCTTCTTTTTCAAACTCTTTAAAAAGTTACATTAAGTTTTGCAAAAGGATAAGGACTCGAAAAAACAATCTTTTGTATGTGTTGTAATAAAAAATTATGCAGAAGCACCCCAGGTTTTTTAGTAACGGGCGGTTTATAGTCCCCATATTTGTAATCCAGTAAATTAGAAAGACAAAGAAGCAAAGCGCCTGTTAGCAAAGCAGTTTCTGTGAGTTAGTGGATTAGAGAGAAGATTGCTTTTTTTCACTTTTTAACAAATAAAGGTGAAAAGGAAACCTGAAGACCCATAGCCTTTATTTAGGCATAGGTGTTTTAATAACATGTAAGTGTGCAAAAAGAGTTTAGGGCTATAAAACTAATGTGTTGTAACAAAAAAAGGTTGTTGTTTTTTTTTTAATTTTAGGCTAAACCAGGCCATTTTAAAGTAAAAACAGCAGGCTTTTGCAGCAGAGCAGCTGTCAGCAAAAACAGCCTCTGTAAGTCAGTAAATTAAAAATAAAAAGAACAAAACATAAGAAGGTCTTCTTTTAAAGCAAACAATCGCCAAAAACAGGTATTAAAAAGCATACTAACTTACTTACTATTAAAACTAAGCTTTTTAACCATTAAAGTTTAAAAGCTAAAGTGTGTAGCCATAAACCTTCCCGCCTTTTTTAAAAAACCGACTAAGACAACCACCCCCCACCCCCACCCCCCTCGCCCTTATCTAAACAGCCAGAGCATCGGCTTTTTTTTTTAACCCTGTAACAAAAGCTAAATACCGTTTTAAAATGTGTTTTTAAAGTAATACCTAATTTTTTAACTTACTAACAATGTAAAATAAGTTTTGTAAAAGTTTAACGTGGTTTATTTTTAAATTAGCAGTTTTGTTTTAAAAACTAAGGCCATATAACAAATTTAAAAAAGACAGGTTGCAGTTTTAAAAAACTTTTTGGTTACAAAGCTGTAAATGGGTATTTTACCATTTACAAAGGCTTTTTATTAACTGTTTAAACACATTTACTATAAAAAATAACATTTTTAGCCATTAAAGCTAAAGTATATAGGTACCCCCCAAACCACACCCGCCTTTTTTCCTAGAAAAGTGCCCTTTACACACCCTGTTTTTTTTAAAAAAACGCCTTTTTAAATATTAATTTTGGGGGTGGGGGGCAAAACCTTTTTTTTAAAAAAAGCAGGTTTAAACCTATAAATGGGGGGGGGGCAAAAAACTCAACAAGGCTGTTAAAGAAATATTGCTAATACAAGACTTCTACCGTTATGGGGAGCAACAACATGGTAAGAAACCTTACTTTAATTTGTATGGGTCGCCAAGGTATTACAACAGCGTTATGCTTAATTAAAAGCCAACATTTTTTCTTTTAAATAGGACGAGGCCTTTTTTCTCGACATTCCAGATGCCGCGCTAGAAGCTTTAAATTTTGGTAAGCTAATTAATATGCTACACAAGTATAATTTATTGTTAAGAAAAAAAGGTTTTAAAAATTTTTATTTTTTTAATTTAGAACAAGATGGAAGTCAAAACCACCCAATAGGTTTTCCTGAAATTACAGACGAAGGTGTGAACTGTTTTTTAAATATGTGTGTTGTTTTTTTTTAAAATTGACGTTGGAAATAGTGTGAATTTTAGGGGCTTGTTTGTTATTGTTAGGAAAAAAAACCCTTAAAGGTTTTACTGTACAAAAGCTGCCGTTGTACCGCCCCAGGGTGGTGTAAACTAAAAGAGCGCTTTATTTTGTGCATTATACTTAAACGCGGTTTTTAGCCCCCTTATTGCAAAAAAGGTTTTTAAAATATATATATATTTGGGGAACATGTTTGTTGTTGTTAGTAAAAAAAACCCTTGCTAAAAAACATTTTTTATGTGTATCGGCAGACTTATCAAGCGTTATTCCTCAAGAAGAAATGTTGAAGGGGAGAGCACTTAAAGGGGCCAAGAAATTTCCCTCTGAGGCAGCTGCAGTTGGAAGCAAGGGTATTAAGCACACCGATTTTGAACAGCCCTGCACGTCCAAATCCCTTATTGAACAAAACCAGCCGGCATTAAAAAAGGCCAAAAAGTCTACCTCTAAAACAGCATCCGTTTTCAGGGCGGGGGGAAAGGAGCTCAGACCCCCGGCTTTTGAACCGCCCAAAGCTACCTCTACAACTTTCAGAAACCATGGTAAGCGAGGCGGAGGCGGTAAAGCCCCTCGTTTTCAACAGACCCAATCAGCTTTAAAAATAAACAACTCTGTAGAAGGAACCGTGTCTAGGGGTGAAGAAGTTACCCCCCCCAGCTTTTGGAACCCGCAAAACCCTTGCTACAAATAACAATCTTCCTGTGGGGCTGGCCGCATCAGTTGCTGCTTGTAACGAGCTGTTTAGTGTTTGTTCATCTTTAAAGCGTTTAATAGATAAAAAGTTTTCAAAGCTAATTCTTGAGGTGTTTCAAAAACAAAATTTTCCAGAAGAAAGGGTTGTTTTAGACCAAAAAATAGCAGATACTCGGGCACTAATTGAAAAGGTGGAAAGCGCGTTAAAGGGGGAAGGAAGAGGGTGACTACACATGAAACCTAAAAATGTAAAAAGGGGTTGGAAAAAAAATGGAAAAAATCTAAAATATTAAGAAGGCTTTTGGCAAAAAAAATAAAAAAAGCCAAAGCTATTTTAAAAAAACAACCCCCCAACCAAGAAAGGGAAATAGACCCTCCCACCCCTTCTTCTTCTTCTGAAGGTCCAGATTCCCCCACTCCCGATACACCACCTCAGGTGTATTTGGAGCGTGTAAGACATTGGATAAGACCCCGAAGAGAGTTTAACGCATATGAATATTTTCAGGAATTTCGTTTTGCTAATTTGGACATAGTAACGGGGTTCACAGAAGCCATGGCGGCCATCGACATCGCTATTCAAAATTTGCTAGATGATATTAATAATCAAGTGGGTCCTGAAGATTTTGTACAGCTATGCTCAGATGCCCCGGGGCTAAATCACCCGCTCTTTTCTTTACGGAGGCCTTGGGAAAATTTAAATGCCGTAGATTTTTTAAATAACATCGTTAATGTGTTGCAAAGTAATGCAGAGATTGTGGGGTCCGGAACTTTATCCCTGGTTGTTACAATTATTAGAAACAGGGTTGGTGGAGTTGGATCTGTCAGACCCCTAAAAACTATTACGTACAGTAAAATTATTGAAAAAAAAAGAAAACATTTAATTGATTTAAATAATCAGGGTAACAACCTGTGTTTTGCCGGTAGCATGCTGGGTCTTTTATCAGATAAAAAACTTACAGATGCCCAGCTGTTAGAGGGGGCCAAACACCTTCATCAAGAGTTGGGGTTTTCGGACCAAAAAATGATTAGCTTGACAGACGTGAGCTCTTTCGAAGAGCACTTGGGGGTAGCTATTACCGTTACGTATTATGAAAATGGAAATTGGTGTTTTTTTACAACTGGGGGTGTACAGCGTTCCCAAACTGTTTTTGTTTTGTTACATAACAAACATTTTTACGGTATTTTAAATATTAAAGCCTTTATAGGCACCCCGTATTTGTGCAACTACTGTTACGCTCCCTATAGCCACAAACACCAGCACGCCTGTAAAAACCACTGCCGTACGTGTAATAGCGCCGAGTGCCTCAAAGTGGCCGGTGAAAAAAAGAGATGCCCCAGCTGTAAGCTGTTTTGCAGGTCTGACGCCTGTTTAGAAAGGCACAGCGCTTTGGCAACCAGCGGTAAAGTTGATTGTAAAAACAGAATTTTTTGCGATAAGTGCGGCTTCTACGTGGTTAAAAATCACAAGTATACAAGCAAAAAGTGTCCCCAGTGCTATCAAAAAACCGACAACATAGAGGGTCACGAGTGTTATATGCGTAATATTTGGTCTCCAGAAGAGGGAAAGGATTATGTGTTTTATGATTTTGAATGTATGCAAGAAACGGGGGTACACGTGCCAAATTATGTTTATGCTTTGCATTTAAATAAAGAAACTAGCTGGGAATTTAAGGGGGAAGAATGCATTAGCAAGTTTGTTTTAACCTTTGGAGACAAGCGCTTTAAGGGATACACTTTTATTGCTCATAACGCTAAAGGTTACGATAGTTATTTTATTCTGAGGCAGTTAATTAAAGAAAAAATGGCTGTTAGCACCGTAACGCAAGGGGGAAAACTTATTTGCGTGACGGTGGTAAACTTAGACATTAAATTTATAGATTCTTTAAATTTTCTTCCCATGAAACTTAGCAAGTTACCCAAAGCTATGGGGTTTGAGGAAGTGAAGGGGTACTTTCCGCACTTTTTTAACACTGTTAAAAATCAAAACTATGTGGGACCTATGCCCAAAATAGAGTACTTTGGAGTAGACTACATGATGCCTGAAGAAAAAAAAGAATTTTTAAACTGGTACCAGCACAATCACCAAAACAGCTTTGATCTTCAAAAAGAACTACGCTATTATTGTCAAAAAGATGTTGAAATTTTGCGAGAGGCTTGCGACCGGTTCAGAAATGAAGTTATAAAAATGACAAAAAAGCAAATCGTTAAAAACCCCGGAAAGGATAATGAGGAAGTGGTTACTAAGTGTATAGATCCCTTTCAGCACCTCACATTGGCCTCGATTTGCATGGCCATGTACCGGTTTAATTTTTTAAAACCGCAAACCATAGCGCTTTTGCCGTTAGACAATTACCACAAACAGCAGAAGAGATATTCCACACCGGCCATTCAGTGGTTAATGTACATAGCCCACACTGAAAATATTTACATTCAACACGCTTTGCAGGGTGGCGAGTTTAAAACGGGGTCCTATTTTTTGGACGGTTATGCTGTTATAGCTGGTAAACCCACGGCCTTTGAATTTAACGGGTGTTTTTTTCACGGGTGCCCCATTTGCTATTGCGAAAATGATTACAACCCATTGCTTAAGGCAACCTACGGACAGCTGTACAACCAAACCATAATTAAGGCTGAATTTTTAAAAAGCCAGGGGTTTGAGGTAAGGACCGTGTGGGAACACGAGTGGGAGGCCATGCTAGCAAACGATAACCGGGTGGAAAAATTTTTACGAGAAAAAAAGCTGCCACAGCCTTTGGTTCCTAGAGACGCCCTTTACGGTGGTAGAACAAACGCCATTTGCCTTTATTACAAACCGCAGCCCGGTGAGCAGGTTCATTACTACGATTTTACCAGCCTCTACCCTTTTGTTAACAAAACTAAACAGTACCCTGTGGGACATCCCGTTATTGTGTATGAGGGTTTTGGGGATATCTGCCAGTACTTTGGCATAGCCAAGGTTAAAGTGTACCCTCCAAGAGGTTTGTATTTTCCCGTGTTACCATACAGAGTTGATGGTAAACTAATGTTTCCCCTGTGCGCCCTTTGTGCAGAAACAAAAAAGGACCCCTGCGGGCACAGTCAGGAGGAGAGGGCTTTAACAGGGACTTGGTGCACACTAGAGTTGGTGGAGGCTTTAAACAAAGGGTACAAAATCGCTGAAATTTATGAAGTCTGGCATTTTAACCGATCTTCAGATGCCCTGTTTTCAGACTACATTAAAACACACCTAAGACAAAAACAAGATGCCTCGGGGTTTCCTCACTGGTGTACGAACAATCTTAAAAAAGAACAGTACGTTAAAGAGTACCGTGAAAAAGAAGGTGTGTGTCTGCATCTAAACAAAATTAAGGTAAACCCCGCAAAAAGACAAATCTCAAAGCTGTTTTTAAATTCCTTGTGGGGAAAATTTGGTCAGCGAACAAATTTGACTAACACTAGTATAGTAACGGACCCGGACGAGCTCTTCAAGTACGTTTTTGTACCTTATTATGATGTGTCATCGTGCGAGTTTATCGATGATGACACAGCCGTAGTGTCTTGGAAGTACACAAAAGAACACTGCACCCATTCCAGCAACACTAACGTGTTTATAGCGTGCTTTACCACCGCTTATGCTCGGCTAGAGCTCTACCGCTTGTTAGATCGTTTACAGCAGCGGTGTCTTTATCATGATACGGATTCTGTAACTTTTGTAAGTAAAGAAGGGGAGTGGAATCCACCCGTAGGGGATTATTTAGGAGATTTAACTAGCGAAATACCCCGAGATGAACACATTGTGGAGTTTGTGTCCGCGGGACCTAAAACATAAGGGTACAAACTGTCCAGCGGTAAAACCTGTATGAAATTAAAAGGAATTACACTTAACTCAGGAAACAGTGAAAAAATTAATTTTGAAAGCTTAAAAGAACTCGTCTGGGATTACCCCGCGGAAGAGGACCCAAAAGAAATCGTAATACAACAGCCAGGAATCGTAAGGGTAAAAAAACACTGGTTAATAGAAACAAGAACTCTAAAAAAAACCCAAAAAGTCATTTACGACAAAAGAGCCCTCGAGGAGGCTTTTAAAACTTTGCCGTACGGGTATTAATTATTATGAAAAACCACGTTCAGTTTGTTCATCCCTTTTCCTGTTTGCTTTGTGGTCCCTCAAATTCTGGAAAATCATATTTTATAAAGCAGTTGTTAGAAAATGGTCATAAACTGTTATCATGTATGCCTGAAAATATTGTGTGGTGTTATAGCTGTTGGCAACCGCTGTATACAGAGTTGCTGCAAAAATTTTCATGTATTACATTTTTGGAAGGTTTACCTAATACTTTTAATGATGAACATTTATTTCCTAGTAATAAAGTGAATATGGTTATTATAGATGATCTAATGGAGTCTGCTTCTGAAAGTGGTGAAATTGAAAAAGCCTTTACAAAATACGTACACCACAAAAACTTAAGTATTATGTACATTGTGCAAAATATGTTTTGTCAGGGAAAAAAAAGCCGTACAATTAATTTAAATACTAAATATATGGTTCTTTTTAAAACCCCCCGCAATAAACTACAAATCACCACTTTGGCCCGGCAAATGTACCCTGGTAAAACACAATTTTTTTTGGAGGCTTTTGAGGACACTACCAAAAACCCCTACGGGTATCTGCTGGTGGATTTAAACGCTTCAACGCCCGAAAACCTCAGGTTAAGAACAGGTCTTTTCCCCCCAGACTGGCCCTGTGCATACACCTTTAAAAAAACCCATAAAAATAGTTATTTTTTATTAATCTTCCATTTTAAAAAAAATCGCCACCCGAACAAACATGTCTTACCGTGTGCAAAAAAACCTGGCTCTTTTAAAATTTCTTATCAAAGCCAAGCCGCCTCAAAGAAAGGCTATTCTATGTACGGCTTCTGACGATCTAGTAGCGGCCATCTCAGAAATAGCGCTTAACACTTTAAAAGGAAACGTTCCTCTAAAACCTCGACAAATAAGCATCCTTAAAAAAAACTGAAAAATTATTAAAAAGCTAAGCGATAGAAAGCTATCCCTAAAAAGAAAAAAGCTTATTGTAAAACAAACTGGTGGCTTTATTGGCCCTTTGTTAAGCTTTGCACTCCCCCTGCTGTCAAGCCTTTTAATTAACAGATAATGGAACACGCCGAAAAAATGTACCTTGTTCCTGAAGAAAATATCAGAACCACAACCACTCGCCAATTGGATTCAGAAATGAAAGACATTCTTCAAAGAACTGGTTTATCCGACTACGAAAAGGCTAAACTCTACGAGGGGGTCCTGCAAAGATACCTGGTATTGGCCAAGCGTGGTGAAATGGAAAAGACTAAAATAAACCTTTTTTTTCCCCTGAGCAAGAGCAAGAGCAAGAGGAGCTTCAACCTCCTAATGTTCAGGGGGATGTATCGGACTTTGTTATTTAGGAGGTGTTGGAGGGGGTAAATCCTCGCTATAAAAAAAAAGCTGAAATGTTAAATAAGCTTAAACAGCATAAAGATGTTTATTCTTGGGCTGATAACGGCCATTTTGTGTACCGGGGGAAGGCGATTGAGGGGTCTCACATGCTTGATTTAGTCAGGGGGGTAACCGGCTCTTATTCTTTCGCTAACAAGAGGACTCCTAAAGGGTGGCATGTTTTTATGAAAGCCTTGGCAGAGCTAAACGTGCCTACGACCGTCGTAGGGCATGTTACCAATAAACAATTTTTAGAGCGTCTAAAAATAGGGCTAAAGCCGGTCAAGGCCACAAGTAACACCACCCCTTTTAAAAGCATCCCTGTTAAAAAACGAAAAATCGACTGGTTAACAATGTAAAATAAAAGACATAAACAAAATAAAAAATTGTGTTTTATTGATGCACCTCTTTAAACACACGACAAGATAAACACATTTGAACATGTTGAAACATGCTTAGAACAGGTCTGGGTATGCCGAGTCTTTTTCCTTTTACAAATCGCACCACCAAGCGGTCATTTTTTGGTAAATCATCGGAGTACAATTTTAAAATACAATCAAAAGATAAACCCTTAGTACGTTGTTTTAAAAAAAAATGATAACCGCAGGTTACAGCTAGGGGGTCCTGTAGTTGTCTCTGATGAAACACAACGTTATCACAATTACGGTTTAAAAAAGTCATAATAGACTTAGGGAAAAAGTTTCTGTCTGGGGAAAAACCGTAGGAGTCAAAAAACTCGCCGGGCCCACGTTTTGGTAAATAAAGGGCCAGCCAATGTTCCCCGGGTAACTTATGGGGGTGGGTGTTAACAATAAGCCCCAAAGGTCTTCTGGACACAAAACCTTTTGGAAGCAAGTTGCTAGAAAAAACATCTAAAAAAGAACGGTCCTTTGATAAAATATCTCGTAGCTGCACGGTGTTCATGATTACATATAGTCAAACAGAATGTTTCTTCTATGATTTACTTCGAGCACGTTATCAAAAACCCCATACACTATCATGTTAACTGTAGAGGGCAAAGCCGTTGCAAACCGAATTTCCGCTCTCAGGTTTCCAGTTTTAATTAAAGAATAATGGTCGGCGCACTCCTGATCCAGGGTCAAATCAAAGGCATACAGCGTATAGCCCTGGGCAAATTCATCGCGGTTAATTAAGAGTGATCGGTCTTTTACATATTTTCCAGTAGCCTGCACGAGCTGCATGTACTCCCTCACGCAGTTTCCATTTTCAAAATCAGGTTGTAGGGGTTTTGCTGGCACCTGTTCACCATCCACATACAAGGCCACAAAATTAATGTTATAATGTTTAAAGTTAAAAGGGTTTTTAACGTAGCTGCCGCTGAAGGCGTCGTTATCTATAAAACCGATTACTAGCTGCTTGGGTAGCTGTCCCAAAAAAAGGTTTTCCTGGTTACTGACATGACTGCCGGCCGGTATGCTAAACACCTTTATGCTTACCCGGTCTACGGGGGTACTTAGCGTTGGCGGTCATTAAAGCTTCAGCGTGCCCCAAACGAACCCCCGGGGTTACTTTTACACGTTTTACAAACAGGGACGCCGAAATAATGTGTACTTTATAATTCTCGTTGGCAGTGCCGCTCATGAGGCAAAAAACATCTTTGCTACCTGTTAGTTTGATTTTTAAATCCACGCCGTTTAGCAGTTTTTCTTGAAAAAACAAATCGCTGTGTAAAGGTCCCAACAAATCCAGCTTCCTGCTGCCGGCCGTTAATTCAGCCCTGCGTATAAACCCCTCATTGGCCTGGCCAACCAAAAGGGTGCTTTCGTGGCCCCCTGCTGTGTCTTTATAAAATCCGCCTGTCGAAAACTGAGTAGCGAAGGTGTCGTGGCTGTAGTTTAAAACTAGCTCTATTAAGGCTCTCTAAGGGTAACAATTGTTGCTCTGGCTAATAAGACAATCGCCTAAAGTAACATCCAGCTGGTTAAAAAGAGTGGCGATGGGGTAGTTTGTTAGGGCCACCCGAGCATCATCATCAATGTCTGATCAGTCTTCTTTTATCACCTTGCAACACACGTACAGCAGCGTGTTGTTAAGGTCTAAGTAATGATCCCCATGTCCTGAAATAAAAAATTCAAGAGGAGCGTTTACCGTTAAAGCGGCCAAAGGAGGCACCTCTACATAAAAGCTATTTTCAATACTGGTTTGTGTGGGGGCTATTTGAAATAAATCCAGCTCCAATTTGGTGCATTCGTCAGAGCCACAATGAATAAAAGCCATTTTAAAATATATCCCTTTTATCACGGGTAACGCAACGCTTCCTCTTCTTAGGACGCCTTTTAGGTATATGGCTAAGACCTCTTCTCACAGCTTTTTTTTTTTTTAAGGGTCTAGGTGGTGGGCCTTTAAAGGGCTGGCACAACGCTGCTCTTTTTCTTCTCATTACCACTAAACCGGAACCTTTCTGTGCTCCTATTTTGTTTATAACTGCGCTAGACACGTGGTTTACGATGTCTCTGGTTATATTTTTTGCGGCTGTTTTCATGTGGGGTTTAATAATGTCAAAACCTCTTTTTAAAAGTGGCACGGCTTTTCTAAAAAGGCTGCGAAATATTCCTCCTAAACCTGCCCCGTACATAACGGGTAATCCTTGATATCCTAGTAAGCCATAGCCAGCCTGGGCCTTGTAGTAGTTTCTATACAAAAAGGGGTCCCCGTAGTTTTTCATAGTTACCATTCTTCAGCTTTTTTGGGATGCAAATGTAGTTTAACAATTACCTTTCCAAAACTAAATGAAACGTGTTTATTTTGATCCGTCTTTATTTCAATAGTAATGGTTCCGATGTGCTGCTTACTTACGGGGATGTAATGTGGTTTATCATACGTTATGGTAACAAATTCGTTGTTGCTACCGCGGATGGGAACACAGCGCAACAGCAGCACATAGTAGTCCCCCACTAACTGATGTTCCACTATGTTGGTGTACACGTATAAAGAGTTAAAAACCCCCGTAATGTCTGCAGGGTACGGTGCAATCCTACACGGATGATTTGAAAGCATTCCCAATATTGTTGCCAATTTACCACCTGTGGAAAAAAAGTACTTTCCATCGTTTGGTTTTAACTGAACCCTTCTAGTCACAGGGTTGTAAATAACGTAGGCATTTGGTTTTTCGACATCTTTGTCTATATTCTTGTTGATGACTTCTATTAAATGGTGAATGCTCGAATAATAGCCGGCATCCATGTAGTAGGTTCGAATTTTTTTTTCCGATGCTAACGTAAATGCTGTATCGAAAAGAAGCGTGTTCCAAGAGTGACAATAATGAATTTCCGATAAAGCGACATCCCACCGCCCTATTAAATTTAAAGGCTTGGCTAGTTGTATTGTAAAATTGGAACTAGTATTTTGAGGAAAAGCCCCCGCTGAGGCGTTGCTCGGTAATGTCATGTAAAAACTTTGTTCAGTCATTTTTTTTTAATTAAAGGTCGTGCACTTGAGACGCTTTAACCCAACTATTAAATTTTTTAGGCCAGCCTTTCCATTTTACAAAAAAATATTTGTTTCTTCCCCGACCTTTTTTTGCTATAATTTTTTCTACCCTGTAAACGCGGTCCTGGTTAGGGTTTACTTTTTGTAATTCTTCAGGATAAAAAGACCCCACGACTTCCTCCCCTTCATAATCTTGTAATGCATACACCGGTCTTTTTCCTCTTAATAAAACCCCTGACATGATAAATATTTCATCGGTAAAGGTTTGCTGATAGCCCTTTTCAAAAGTGCCCTTCGTTTTAGATACTCTTACGTGATCCCCCTTTTTAAAAATCACACGTTGCCTCTTTATTTTAAAACTACCCCCGTAGACGGTTTTCCACATGCTTAGCGCATTAGCTTGTGTCACGTCAATTGGGCGCCCTCTGATAGTTCTGTGATAACTTCTGTTGTACCCGTCTACGAAGGCCTGCGGCTCATCAATGTAGCGAAAGGTGTTACGGGTGGTAAAATACCTCCACATTTTTTATTTTAAAGTTCTGTTAAACCTCTCCACGATTCCCGCTTTAACTTCGTTATTGGTAACAAAATGGTGTACTCCATATTGCTTAAACAAATTTTTTAAAGCTTTGTTTAAAAACTCTTTTCCTCGGTCTGTTTGTAATTTTTGAGGCACGCGCCCCTTTGTAAAAATAGCTTTAAACGCCTCTACCACCTCTTTTCCTGTTTTATTTTTTAGGGTTACCGCCCAGGCGTATTTAGACAAAATATCTATCACTGTTAAAATATATTTACGGTTGTCATTGTCTTTAGAATAGGCAGCCATATCAACCAAATCTGCCTGCCATTGCGTATCCACATTAGACACCACTGTTTTATTTCTTTTAAATTTAAGCCTTGCAGGTTTATGTAAAGCATAAGCATCTTGATCCGCAAGCCAAGCGGAAACCTGCCTTTTGCTTAAGCTTTTACGGTGTCTTTTAGCAGCCTGAAATAAGGGTGTTATGCCCCCAAAACTACCAACTTTTTCGGGTGAGTAATAAATTTTCTTTAGCAACTTTGCCATGCTTACCCCGTCTTGCTTTAAAACACTATATACACAAAAGTTTGTTTCTGCTTTTGTTTTTATTTAACACAACAACGTTTATACACATTTGACTTTTAAAACTGCAGCAAAGTAATATACGATACAATTACATACATTTTTTAACGCTTAAGCAAAATAATATAAAAACTGTGATACAATTTTTTTAACAATGCATCTTAATTAATATATATTTTTTAAGCCTCTAGGATCACAACCTTGCATGTAAAAAGTTTTATAATCCATTTGAAGAACCCTGCTACACACCGCTCGGCCAATCTCGGGGGCCACCTCTTTTGACAGGTCTACCAGCAACGCCACCGGGTCAGATGATTTTCCAACCTCCCTAATCATTTTAACAACTTTGGTTATAGTTTCAGTGGTTATGTTAAGCTTTTTCAGTTTGTAGCCTTCAGCTATAATTACATTTACCAGCTGGGCCGCGTTCAGTTTAGAAGAAATACGTCTAAGCTGGTAAAATACTTCTGAGCGATCCCAAAAGATACAAGGGTGACTAAAAGGGTTGGACTTATTTACAGCGCAGGCTGCACAGTTTTCCAAAAGTTGTTTTTTCAAACAGTGGTAAAAGGCTTTTACTACAACAGCTCTAATAATATCAACCATAACGGCATCTTCTTCTTCTTCACAGCTTTTCTGGTCACTCTCCTTACTTTTTACAGACTTTTTTTTAACATCTTGCTTCACACAAAAACAACAGGTATATATTACGGCTGTTCTGCTTAGAGGCCGCCTCTTTTCATCCTCTGAAGATGTCTGTTAAAAACATTGTAAAAACATATTTTAAGTTTTTTGATGCAAAAATTTTAAAATAAAAAAGCCTACAGTTTATTTGTGCTACCTCAGTCGTACCCTCGTCTGATTCTGAATTATCATCATCCTCAACTGATGCACCGTTGAACCCCGTATCACCTTCCTGTTATTAAACACAAAACATATAGTTTTATTTTACCACTCTTATATATGTTTATATTTATATATTTTTTAAAATTATTTAAGTAACGTTTACCTTGTCGTGTTCTTTGGGTTTTACCATTGACACCCGGTTTGTGTCCTTTGTTTCTGAATCACCTCCGTCAATCATAGTTTCAGCAACCTATTATTAAACCAACCGTATATTAACGCTTAATTAGTGTCATACACACACACACACACATATATATATATATATATATATTTCAAATAAGTTAAGCTGTCTTTACCTCCTCGGGTGTTTCTGTCTCTGCAACTGTTGGCAGTTTGTTACACACCAAAGCAGTAATCTTGTATGGCCCAGGCTTGGTTATCTGTTAAAAAATTAAAAGTCATTTTTAAAAAATGTAAATACAATAATTTTTTATTTTATTTTTTTACAACTGATAAAGCTTATACCGTAACAATATCGCCATCTTTCCACAACTCGGGGTCTATCGGCTGGTTTTCAACATCGCTATCCTGCGGCTGTTCCTTGGTTGCCATGTCCTCATATATAGGTTCTTGTTCCATTCCCCCCTATAAAAACAAAAAAAATTAACCCTTTATTTTTATAAAACATTTTGTAATTTGTTACAAAAAAAAGGTTTACCTTTGCCTTTAATTCTGTTTTTTCCAAATCTGACAACAAATTTTTACGCACTTGATTTTTTACAAACGGCTGTGGCTCCTCTTTTTTCAGTTCTCTTTCAGAATAAAACACAGGGCTCGGCAACAACCCTTTTTCGTTGGCAAAATAACTGTAAAGGAGCCTTCTTTTCTGAACACGTTCTGGCGCACCCAGGGGCAATTCCGGTTTCTTGGCTTCTGTAGGTGTTTTGTACAGGGATATGCCTTTGTGTTTAGTTTCTCTGTGTTGAAAAACCCGCTCGAAAAACCACGTGTTTTTATACACAAAAACACATGCTCATTGGTAGACAACAGCCGGTTTTTAAAAGGCTCTTGCTTAAACTCTTGAAACACTAGGATTGGTTCAGAAAAATAAATGCTATGACGCTGTTGTAAAACCACCTCTGATTGGGCCGATCCAAAGGCGGTGATAACAAGCCGGAGACGGTCAGAAGCAGGAAAGCTCCCTCATTCTACAGAAAGATGGGCAAAGGTAACAATTCTCTCTCTTTCTCTTTAATCCTACCCTGTGCTCTCTATCTTTGCTCTTTGCAAAGCGGACTCTCTCCTCGCTTCTCTTGTCTTGTAACCCGCCTTGATTCTGAATGCTTTTTTACCCTGTGCTTACTAAACAGACTCTGCCTGCTTCTCTCTCTGTCTCATTCTGATTCCGCCGCGTGCTCTCTATCTTTGCTCTTTTTTCTTAATCTACACTGATATTGAATAGTTTCAATGCTTTTTTACCCCGGGCTTACCAAACAGGCTTTGCCTTGGTCAATTTTCCTTTTAAAACTCGTTTTTTCTTAACCTTCATTGGCATTAACTAGTTTTAATGTGTTTTAACCAGAAAAGCTGCCTCGTTTTACAAAAAGACTGCAAAGGTAAACATCTTTAATTTTACCCTGAGTTTTATTGTATTTTTCTTAGCCACTTTTTTATAGAGTTTTTACCCTGTGCTTTCCGAACAGGCTTTCTCGTTGTCAATTTTCCTTTTAAACCTCGTTTTTTCTTAACCTACATTGGTATTGACTAGTTTTAATATGTTTTATTCACTTTTATTACACTGCCTTAGTACATTTTCTTTTAAACCTAGTTTCTAAAAGCCTTTTTCTTAGTACCCCTTTATAGTTTTTGGCCATGTGCTTACTTAACAGGTTTTGCTTCAGTCAATTCCCCTTTTAAACCTAGCTGTATTGTTTTTAATATTATTTAATAATATTAAAAAGCTTTTTTTTAACCTATCTTGGTATTTAATAGTTTCAATCCCTTTTTATTCACTTTTTTACCCAGGGCCCCCCAAACAGGAATTGCCTTGGTTAATTTTTTTTTTAAACCTAGTTTTTAAGTATTTCCTTATAGTTTTTGCTTATGTCCTTACAAAACAGGTTTTGCTTCAGTTAATTATCCTTTTAAACTTAGTTTATAATGTTTCTTTCTTAACCTACATTAATATTAACTAGTTTCAATGCCTTTTTATACTGTGCTTACCAAACAGGTTTTGCCTTAGAAAATTCCCTTTATAAACCTAGATTTCAATATTATTTAACTTTTTTCTTAATCCACCGTGATATTTAATACACTTCCCCTAGTCAAACACATACACACACACACACACACATTTTTTCAAAATGGCCGACGGCGCCAACCGAAACGGGGGGTGGAAAGGCGGGACATAAGCCCTAAAAGGGGCGTGGAAACCTGTCAAAATTTGTATGGTGATGAATACTATCGAGCTTATTACTACTGATGTTGACAATTTGTGTGCTAGAGCTTTCGCTTTCAATTCATTTCAATGTAATTAAATAATTATTGTCTGACCACCCCCGCCCATTGTCAGACCCACCTCATCATTTCCCACAACTGTGAACATTGAAACTAATACATTTGTTTAAATGCTCAAATTCCAAACTCGCACAAAGGGGCCCCTGGGGACCTGGCCAGGGGCCGTGCCTGGGTTCTGTTCAGCCAAAGGATTAATGGGGCCTGGTGTACTGAGACCAGAGGCGTTGACTTTCCAAGGTGCTGGGGGGTGCTCAACCCCTGGCTCTGCCCCAAACCCTGCCCCCACTCCACCTCTTCCCCACCCCACCTCTTCACCCAATTCCATCCCCTCCCCCGAGTGTACCATGCCCTTAGATTCATAGATTCTAGGACTGGAAGGGACCTCGAGAGGTCATCAAGTCCAGTCCCCTGCCCTCATGGCAGGACCAAATACTGTCTAGACCATCCTGGATAGACATTTATCTAACCTACTCTTAAATATCTCCAGAGATGGAGATTCCACAACCTCCCTAGGCAATTTATTCCAGTGTTTAACCACCCTGACAGTTAGGAACTTTTTCCTAATGTCCAACCTAAACCTCCCTTGCTGCAGTTTAAGCCCATTGCTTCCTCCCCCCTCCCCCCAGCACCTCCTGCTTGCCTCAAAACAGCTGATCACGGTGGAGGGGAGGCACTGGAAGGGAAGGGGAGGCGCTGATTGTTGGGGCTTGCTAGTGTGTGGGAGGCACTGGCGGGGAGGAATGGAGCTGATGGGGGGCTGCCAGTGAGTGTCCAGCACCCACCATTTTTTCCCTGGGGCTGCTCCAGCCACAGAGCACCCAAGAATTGACACCTATAGCTGAGACCCTCACACCGTCGCCTGCTGAGTGTCCAGCAGGGAACCTCTCCCAGGGCAGGGGGTGAGTGGCAATGGGCAGAGAACAAAGCATCTGCCTCGTCGGTTCCTGGTGCTTCCCCGTCTGTCTGTCTGTCTGTCTGTCTCCAGCTGGTATCTTGTATCTTAGCTTGTAAGGGCTGGGACTGCCTCAATGGACTGGCCCGATGGGGCACCAATCTCGGTCAAGGAGACCTGTGCAGCGCCTGGCGTGATGGGGTCCCCAGTGTCAGTCAGTTGGGGTGTGTGTGTAGTATCCAGGGTGATGGGGTCCCCGATCTCAGTGGGGAGGTGGTGGGGGGCTGTGCAGCATCTGGCGTGATAGGCAGCCCCTACGCTTGCCCTCCCACAGCTAATATCAACCTGTGGAGCCCATGGGAGGCTGTTGCCGTGGCAGGATTGGCCCAAGCGGGAGGCGGCACCAGCTGTTGTGGGGCAGGTTGCGGTTGCTGCCAGGAGGAGACAGAGTTTGTAAAGCTGATTTATTGACAATTCTTGGAGTATAAGTTGCAGGATCACAGTGGCTGCGGGACCTGTCCCCGTCAGTTTCCCAGTCACTTCTGGGGGGTGTTACAGAGCTGCAGGAAGAGCTGGATATGACCCCCCCACTGCTCTACCCAGCCCCATAGCACCCCTGTGCTGCCATCCACCACCCTCTCCCAGCTGTGTCCTCCAGACCCCAGCAATGTGGGGCCCACACCCAGTACCAAGAGAATCTATGGACACCCTGGCTGATGGGGGACTGCCGGCTCCGATCTCCCTGCAGCTCACACCCAGGAAGCACAACCCATACCCGGAGGGGTGTGCTGCTGCTGTGTTAGCGCAGGCAGGCATCTGTGCTGGGGAGGGGTTGGCCTGGATGGGAGCCCCAGGGGGCAGGTCACAGGGCGGGCAGCAGGAGCCCAGCAACCAGAGCCAGTGCTAGGCATGAGCAGACTAAGCCATTGCTGAGGGACCCCAGTGGGGTAGTACCGGCGCTGAGTACAGCAGGAGAGAAGGCAGAGGTGCCAGCGCTGCCTGTGACCTCCTGGATCCACTTGGCATAGACCGAGACCCGGGTGTACACACTTGGGTGGGCGGGAGGGGAGGCTGTTCAGTTAATCCCCCAGCTGACGATCCCAGCCAAGATGAAGCTGTTTCCCTTTGGACAGACCAGAGGCCCCCCAGAGAAAAGAGAGGGACTATTTTTCTTCTACCAGGTCATGGGATGCAACCCAGGAGTCCTGGCTCCAGCCCCCAGCTCTAACTCAGTCCCCTCTCATGCCCTGTCCTGCTTCAGTGCTGGGGGTGAATTACTCCTTCATTTGATTTGTTTTCTCTGGAGTTAAACTCAGGTTAAACCTGACCTGTCTCAGCAAGTTCCACCCCACAACCTATGGAGCCTAGTGATACCATAGAATATAAGGGTCAGAAGGGATGGCAGGAGATCATCTAGTCCAACCCCCTGCCCAAAGCAGGACTAATCCCCAGACAGACTTTTGCCCCAGATCCTTAAGTAGCCCCCTCAAGGATTGAGCTCATAACCCTGGGCTTAGCAGGCCAATGCTCAAACCACTGAACTATCCCCTCCCATCTGCTGCTGGGAGAGCCGCTTTCATTATCACTGTGGGGAGGGAGGGGCGATCCAATGAAAACATAGAATATCAGGGTTGGAAGGGACCTCAGGAGGTATCTAGTCCAAGCCCCTGCTCCAGAACAGGACCAGTTCCTAACTACATCATCCCAGCCAGGGCTTTGTCAAGACTGACCTTAAAAACCTCTAAGGAAGGAGATTCCACTACCTCCCTAGGGAACCCATTCCAGTGCTTCACCTCTCTCTGAGTGAAAAAGTTTTTCCAAATATGGAACCTAAATCTCCTGCACTGCAATCTGAGACCATTACTCCTTGTTATGTCATCTGCTGCCACTGAGAACAGTCTAGATCCATCCTCTTTGGACTCCCCTTTCAGGTAGTTGAAAGCAGCTATCAAATTCCCTCTCATTCTTCTCTTCTTCAGACTAAACAATCCCAGTTCCCTCAGCCTTTCCTCATAAGACATGTGGTCCAGCCCCCTAAACATTTTTGTTGCCCTCCACTGGACTCTTTCCAATTTTTCCACATCCTTCTTGTAGTGTGGGGCCCAAAACTGGACACAGCACTCCAGATGAGTCCTCACCAATGCTGAACAGAGGGGAATGATCACATCCCTCGATCTGCTGGCAATGTTCCTACTAATACAGCCCAAAATGCCGTTAGTCTTCTTGCCAACAAGGGCACGCTGTTGACTCATATCCAGCTTCTTGTCCACTGTAACCCCTAGGTCCTTTTCTGCAGAACTGCTGCTTAGCCACTCGGTCCCTAGTCTGTCACAGTGCATGGGATTCTTCCGTCCTAAGTGCAAGACTCTGCACTTGTCCTTGCTGAACCTCACCAGGTTTCTTTTGGTCCATTCCTCTAATTTGTTTAGGTCTCTCTGTATCCTCTTCCTACCCTCCAGCGTATCTACCATTCCTCCCAGCTTAGTGTCATCTGCAAACTTGCTGAGAGTGCAGTCCATGCCATCCTCCAGATCATTAAAGAAGATATTGAACAAAACCGGTCCCAGGACTGACCCTTGGGGCACTCCGCTTGAAACTGGCTGCCAACTAGACTTGGAGCCTTTGATCACTACCCGCTGAGCCCGACGATCTAGCCAAGCTTTCTATCCATCTTATAGTTCATTCATCCAGCCCATACTTCTTTAACTTGCCAGCAAGAATACTGTGGGAGACCGTGTCAAAAGCTTTGCTAAAGTCAAGGATTAACACATCCACTGCTTTCCCCTCATCCACAGACCCAGTTATCTCCTCATAGAAGGCAATTAGGCAAAAGATCCCAGAATGGGCCTTTTGGGGAAACAGGTGAGGAAGGGGCACATTTGAAAAATGTGCCAGATAATTTCAATCAGCCCCAGGGCTGCCCTCCCAAGCCAGGTAGCTCACCTTGCAGGGGCCACTACGAGCATCTTGGGCCCTAGCGCACAGCATCGTGGGTTGGTTCCAACGTTTGCACCTCCCTACGAGCTTTTCGTAGGTTGACACGTTGACGAGAGAAACCTGCAGCTGCTGAAGCATCCGGGGCGGCAGAAGCACATCTAGAATGAGAGAGCTGGGGATAAAGCCACTGGGAGGCTGAGGCAGAGGGAAAGGAGGGGGACACACTGGAAAAAATCTCTACCAGTGCGGCCGAGCATGTGAGCAATGTCACCATCTAGGGGCTGCAGCTCACTATGCGCATAGAAGTCACACGAGAAATTCTTCATGTCTGTGGGGCTGGGCAGCGCTGCCCCCTGTTGGAGAGGATCCAGACTGTGGGCGTGTGTGCAGTTTCCCTCTTGTGGCTACACATCCCTGTGTGTTCAGAGCTCCGGGGAATGGCTCACAAATTCTGGAGACATTGGACACCCCCAGGGATAGGGACTGAATACCAGTGCCCCGCAGTCACCCATTAGCCCCACCAAGCTCCCAAGCTCCCCTCACCTCCACACCCGCATCCGATGTGGCCCCAGCCAGTGACCCAGCATTTTCCCCTGCTGGGAACTGGGTGGAGGAGCCCGTCAGGGAGATGGGGCGGATGGTGCCCGTGAAGTTGACAGGTTCCATCAGCTGCACCAGGGCAACATTGGCGACGAATATGCTTGGGTTGTAGTCGGAGTGCCTGACAATGCGACGCACGGGGGACGGGATCCGAGTCGGGGGTGGTTGGGGGTTGGAGAGCTGGTACTCTCCCAGGTTCATGAGATAGGCAGAGACAGGGGTAGAGCTGAGGGACAGGGGACAACACACGTATTTCGAGTTCCCCAGAAGAGGACCCAGCCGGGGGAGGCGGGAATCGGAGGGGTGGCACAGTTGGAGGTACCGAAAGGGGATGTGTGTACTATGAGGCAGTATTTCAGGGTGCTGGTGGGGGTACTTGAGGCCTCACTCTCGAGGTGGAGGGCAGCTCAAGCTCATCAGCATCTCTCAGCTCCGCTTACCTGGTAGGCTGGCCAGGCCACGGTGGGCCAGATCTGGCAGCCGCGGATGCAGGGGAGGGACCAATCGGGGAACGAAGACAGCTGTTTCTGAGCTGCAATGTCCGCTCCGCAAAAATCCACTTCTTTGAAAAATCCACCAGGACAGAGAGCAGGAGATCAAAAAATAAGAAATGTCCAGCTCAAGGCCACAAAGGAAGTCTGCAGTGGAGGCGGAATTTAAACTCAGACCCCTCAAGTCTTAGGCGAGTGCGATAACCTCTGGATCATCCTTCCTTTCTCCTGTGTCTATCTAATGACATGTTTCTGTCTATCTAACCCCAGACATAACCATGTCTCTGTCTATCTATCGTCATAGAAAAACATCCGTCTGTCTAATGTCTACCTGTCTATCACCTTTTCATAATTAAACCAGGAGCTATGCTATGTATAAGAAGTCAATTAAAACCACAAACTAGGAATAAACTCAGATAAGTTCAATAACCAGCATTCTTGTTGAAATCAGTAAGATTACATTCACACTGGTTCACTGTATATTAACTGAGGAGATATGAATGAAGAGCAAAGTTAAGCAATGGGAGCTGAATTAAAACGATGGGCGAGACCCGCATGCCTGCTCTGGCTTCTTGCACAGCCTAAAACTGGAGTTCTGCAATGGGGAAGCAGAGGCAGCAAGTGAGTTTGGAAAAGCTTCCACCTCCAAAGGAAAGGACCCTAATGAATACTAAGTAAAACATCTCCCTCTCGCCTGGGCTCACATGCAGTATCTTATCATCCTGTGCAATCTACACCTCAGCTCCTACCTACTACTTGGGAGCACCTCGGGTCCTACCATTTTCAGGGCATCCAGAGAAATGGACCCCTGAGCCCCAGAAGGAACTGCAAGGGAAGCCCTGAGCCCCCATGGCAGAAGAAAGGCAGAAGCCCCAAGCTCAGGCATCCATAGCTCAGGCAGGAGTGGGGAGGGACATGAAAGTCCTGAGCCCGGTGCTCCAGCACTGGCTAACCCCATGGGAGGCCAGTAGCTCTGAGTCCAGACACCCAGAGACGTGACTGGAGTGGAAGTTGCCAAGACCAAAGTCCTGAGCCCAACGCCGGGCTGATGCAGCGCACTCACTTCTGCATTGCTTCTACAGGTGCATCTGATATCCCCATGGAGAGGAAGCCCTGTCCCCAGCCAGCAGACAAACAGCTAGGAGGCCCCTACTGGGTTCTCCTGGCTGGGGGGTCCCAGCAGGACAGAGAGATCGAATATCATGGGGAAGGGCTAATTTGATCTAGCCAAAAAAGGCACAACAAGAACCAACAGCTGCCAGCTGAAACCAGAGAAATTCAAAGGAGACGTAGGCACACATTTCTGACAGTGAGGGAGACTAGCCCCTGGAACAAATTACCCATGGGACAGGTGGACTCTCTGTTTCCTGGTATCTTCACGTCACAACTGCCTGTCATTCTGGAAGGTACCTTTTAGTGACTTACAAGAATTGGGCTTAATATGATGCAAAGTGTGTGAAATTTCATAGCCTGTGAAATAGAGGCCACATTAGGAGATGGAATTGTTTCATAACCTCTATGAAAAACTCAGTGTGGGGTGAGGAACAGACTGCTGAATTACTGAGTAGCCTGCTTGCTTCCCAGAATCAATAATGAGCAAGTGGGGTGATCAGGGGTGCAACTCAAACATCCAGCTGGGCTGGCCAGGGGCAAACATCAGGCCGGCTAGGGAAAGGTGGGTGTGGCAGTGACTTCACAAAGGCCTTTGGCAGGAACTCAGCCTATTGGGCAAAGATGATGAGGCGTCTGTGACCTCACAGAGCTCCCTTGACAACAGCCAGGTAGGACAGGGATGCGGGACAGGGAGAACCTCGGAGAGCCCTGTAGCCTTGCTGCAGCAAGCCTCCATCTCATGGTCTCTCGCTGAGGACCAAGAGACATTGGTGTGCAGGAGATTCAGTGTGTGTGTTTGTCATTCCCGTGTGGATTTTTATCAAAGACATTGTCATCTGTGTAGAAGGTAAGAAAAAATATAGGCTCTAGGTAGAGATACAAGATAGGGGACTCTATCCTAGCAGATTCAAAGGCATCACCACCCTCCTAGTGAAAAAGTTTTTCTTAATATCTAAGCCTTTCACACTGCAACTTGAGAGCTTTGCTCCTTGTTCTATCATCTGCCAGCTCTAAGATTTCATGAGAATCAATCTTTTATTAGGAAAATAATTCAAAAATGCAAATACACAAAACCTTGAGTGAAATCAACCCATCCTGATCTTTAGTGTCTTGGAGTGTGGGCCTTGGCGGCCAGACTGAGACCCTCATGGGCTAGTAACACCCAGGAAGCCAGTAAAATAATTCCAGTTCTCTTAGCATCCAAGCCTCCCTAATCCAAGGAACACCCGAGCGCTGCGGGAGACAGAGGGATGCTGAGAATGTCTAACTCATGACTGAAAATACAGAGATGTGTTATTGGCTTTGATTGGGGGACAAGAAACAAATCCGTTGGGATTCTTGCCCCAAACAACAATCGCCCATTGTCCTTTAGCACATGAAGTCCCTAACACGCCTGACTTGCTCAAATCTCTCTCCTGCTAGGACTGAGAGAATTTTCTCCATCCCCCATGAAACCGAGGGAAAGAGAAAAGAAGTGAACTCTCTTTGATCACACAGCAAGGTCATGCCAGAGCTAGAAAGAGAAGCATAAGAAAGAAGTTGTATCAAAATGTTTTGCATTTCAAACTAACTGATTTCTTAAAGAAAGGCAATTTGATGTGTGGTTAGTGAACTGAAATGATACATTCTTGTCTCCACATGTTTCTAGATTGATGAACCAGTAGATCTATCTCCTAGTTTTTTCCATAAATTGAGGGAGGAAAACAAGTTTGCCTGTTTTGTGAATTCCCAATGGCTTTCTTGAATTTCAACAAACTAGTCGATTGAACTGAACGATTTGAATAAACTGAAAGGAAGACAATATTTTCTGCACCTTTCAAGGAAGTTTCTGCTGCCCAAACCTGGGTTAGCATTTCAGCTAACTTTGCTTCCAGGGCCTTAGCTATCATATCAGTGGTGCAACAGTCTGAAAAACTTGGCAATGAACATTCTCTACTAAATGTTATTTTTTCTCTTCTATTTAAATTATTTAAAAGATTCTCATAAATTTGGCCCTTCTCAGAGGTTGTCAATTTCAAATGTAATTCTGACAGTGAGGGAGATTAGCCACTGGAACAAATTACCCAATGGAGAGGTAGAGTCTCTGTTTGCTGGTGTCCTACCATCATAACTGGTTGGGAAGGTGCCTTTTAGTGAATTACAAGCAATTGGGCTTAATAGAGTGCTAAGAGTGTGAAATTTCATAGCCCGTGAAATAGAGGCCACATTAGGAGACTGAATTGTTTCACGACCAATGCCTCTATGAAAAACTCAGTGTCGGGTGCGGAACAGACTGTGCTGTTTTACTGGGTAGCCTGCCTGCTCCCCAGAATCAATAATGAGCAAGTGGGGTGATCCAGGGTGCAGCTCAACATCCAGCTGGGCTGTCCAGGGGCAGACGTCAGGCCTGCCAGGGAAAAGTGTGTGTGGCAGTGACTTCACAAAGGCCATTGGCAGGAACTCAGCCCATTAAGCAAAGACAATTAGTTGGGAATTGGTCCTGCTTTGAGCAGGGGGTTGGACTAGATACCTCCTGAGGTCCCTTCCAACCCTGATAGTCTATGATTCTATGAATGAGCAT